>NW_024097086.1:595000-846390 GCF_016545835.1 Crotalus tigris | reverse complement strand
TGATCTCTGGCGGGCTTGAGACAGAGGTTATTCCTCTGTCTTGGTGCTACTTGACCTCTCAGTGGCTTTCGATACCATCAATCATGGTATCCTTTTGCGACGACTCGAAGGGGTGGGAGTGGGAGGCACCGTTTTACGGTGGTTCTCCTCCTACCTCTCTGGCCGATCGCAATCGGTATTGGTGAGAGGGCAGAGCTCAACCCCGAGGCCCCTTGAATGCGGCGTGCCACAGGGGTCTGTCCTCTCTCCCCTCCTATTTAACATTTATATGAAGCCGCTGGGTGAGATCATCAGACAGCACGGGGTGAGGTTTCATCAGTATGCTGATGATACCCAGTTATATATCTCCTCCTCGAGCTCTCTCAGTGAAGCGGCTGATGTGATGGGCTGTTGCCTCGAAGCCGTGAGGGTCTGGATGGGGGTTAACAGACTCGGGCTCAATCCTGACAAGACCGAGTGGCTTTGGATATTGCCTCCCAAGGATCATGTCGACTGTCCAGTGTTGACTCTTGTGGGGGAAAATATACCCCCTTCGGAGTGCGTTCGCAACTTGGGTGTCCTCCTTGATCCACAGCTGAATTTGGAACATCAATTGACGGCTGTGGCCGGGAGGACCTTTGCACAAGTTTGCCTGTTGCACCAATTGTGACCCTACCTGGACCGGGAGGCTCTCCTTACAGTCACTCACGCCCTTGTCACCTCACGTTTGGACTACTGCAACGCGCTCTACATGGGGCTACCCTTGAAAAGTATTCGGAGACTACAGTTGGTCCAGAATGCAGCCGCGCGAGTGATAGTGGGTGCTTCTCGATACAACCACGTTACACCTATCCTCCGTGAGCTGCACTGGTTGCCTATTGGTCTCCGGGTCCAATTCAAGGTGTTGGTCATTATCTTTAAAGCCCTATATGGCTCAGGGCCAGGCTATTTGCGAGACCGCCTACTACCTCATAGTTCCCTACGTCCGGTTAGATCCCACAGGCTGGGCCTCCTTCAGGCCCCGTCGGCCAAGCAGTGCCATTTGGCGGGGCCGTGGAGGAGGGCCTTCTCTGTGATGGCGCCCACGCTTTGGAATCAGCTCCCCCCGGAAATTAGGACCGCTCCCACCCTGTTGGTCTTCCTTAAGCTACTTAAGACCTGGCTTTTCCGGCAGGCCTGGGGTTTATAAAATCTTACCCCTGGATGATTGTTTTTGTATTGTTTTGTTATGTTTTATGTGTTTTTTATTGTTAGCTGCCCAGAGTCCTTCGGGAGTGGGGCGGCTTATAAATTTTAAAAATAAATAAAATAAAAATAAATAAATTGGCGGTAAAAGTTTGCAAAGTGCAGGAAACTTTGTAGTTGCTTTCTTGTGCGGGGTGGTGCCCAATCTAATACTGCTCTGATCTTCTCTGGGTCCATTTCAATGCCCTGGGGGGATATGCAATAACCTAGGTAGTCTATCCTTTCCTGGTGGAATTCGCATTTTGAGAGTTTGGCATATAGGTGGGCGGATCGCAGCTTCTTTAAAACTGCTCTGACAAGGTTGACATGTTCCTCTTTTATTTCGGTGAAGATAAGAATATCGTCCAAGTAAACAAGGACCCCCTTAAACAGGTGCTCCCTTAGAACGTCATTGATTAATTGCATAAAGACTGCAGGGCCCCCTTGTAATCCAAATGGCAAGACTTTGAATTGATAGCACCCCATGGGGCAGTTAAATGCGGTCTTCCATTCGTCCCCTTCCTTAATTCTCACGCGATAGTAAGCTTCCCTTAGGTCTAGTTTAGAAAATTTCTCTTTCGAGAGGTGTGACAGCATGTCTTTCATGAGGGGCAGAGGGTATAGGTTGCTTTCACTGATTGTATTCAGGGCCCTATAATCCACGCATAAGTGTAAAGAGCCATCCTTCTTCTCTCTAAAGAGGACCGGGGCAGTCACTTTAGGCTTGGCTGGCTCAATGAACCCTCTCTCTAGGTTTTTTTTTTCTTTCCATTTCCTCCTTCTCCTTTGGGCTCATGGAGTATAATCTGGGCTTCAGGAGTTTTGCCCCAGGCTTGAATTCAATGGCACAGTCTGTGGGTCAGTGGGGGGGGAGCTCATCCACCCTCTCCTCACTGAAAACTTCAGCAAGGTCTCTGTATTCCTCTGGTATTTCTGTTAGTCCCTTTTCCTCTCCCATGGATGCTTTTTCTATTCTTGATTCTGGTAGCCTCCCTTGGGATTTTAAGTCCATAGGGTCCCCCTTCGGGAATTTGATTTCTGTCATCCTCCAATTTACCCAGGGGTTCCATTTTTTCAACCATTCCATCCCTAGAATCATTGGGCATTCCATACCTGGGGTCACCACAAACGTTATGTCCTCTTCATGTTTGCCCAGGGAGAGGTGTATTGGTAGAGTGGCTAGGGTAGCTGGCCCCCCCCCCCTGCTATGGATCCATCTAACTGGCCAAATGAGATTGGTTGGTCCAGTCTCCTCAATAGAATGCCCAGATTCCCCACTAGTGTTGGGCTAATGAGGCAGCGGGTGCAGCCAGAGTCTATTAAGGCTTTCATCTTCACGGCTTTGGGCATGGGTGGAATTAATATAGTCACTGTCTTGAGGATGGGTGCGATGCATCCACTTACCAGGGGTTCGCCTTCTGAGCTGTCATCTGAGGTATCCACCAGCCCTGCGGTGTAGGCTGGAGTTCTTCCCCCCTGATGAGCAGAAGTGGGGGGTTCCACAATTTTCATCATTCTCATGGCAGTTTCTTTTGGCTTAGCTGAAGACTTTCCGGATTTGTTGGTTGGGGGTCTGTCTGGGTTGTGCTGTGTGGCTTTGGAGCGGCATTCTACAGCTCGATGCCCTTCTCTTCCGCACTTGAAACACCCCATTTGCTTCTTGGCTGTAGCCAATGGTTTCACTGGTTTGTGTGTCAACTCAGGCGGGGAGCGGCTCCATTGTTTTCCTCGGCAGTGTCTCTTCAATATGTCGATCTCTGCTTCCTCTGCCAAGACGTACCATTCCTCAAGTTGGTGTGGGTCCCCTCGGGGCAGGCAAGTGCATTTAGGTCATAATTTAGTCCGTCTTTGAAATGGCTAAGGAGGATGTCTTCTGGCCAGTTCAGTGTGCTGGCAATGGCCCAGAATTCTTGTGTATATTCAGCCACCAGGCGTTTGCCTTGCCTCATCGTTTTTATCCTTTCACGGGCTTTGTGATCAGCCAGGGGGTCTTCAAATCACCTTCTCAGAGAGGATATGAAACTGTTGAAGTCGTTGAGTTCTGGGGCATTGGAGTCATGCAAGTTCACCACAAAATCTGCAGCCGGTCCGTCCAGGGCAGATTGCATGATCCGGATGCGGGCTTTGTTGCTGGGAATGTCCTGCCCATATTCTCCATGTAGCTGAGGACTTGGGTTAGGAAAAACCTCAAGCGTATTGGCTCCCCTTTGAATTTCACCTCCAACGATGGACGTCTTGGAATGGATCGGTGCCTCCGTTGTTGGTGGTAGTGTCTTCTGTCCAGATCGCCATCTGTGGTTCGGTAGGGGGTGGGGACTACTGGATCAGCAGATGTCTCCGGGGCTGCAGGTTCCATGTCCCCCTCGGTGTCTCTCCCTTTGCGGCTCCAGGAGCTGGGGCGGCCGTAGGGCTCAGGATTCTCCTCTCCTAGGGAGCTGAGAGTTCTCTTCATCAGGTCAATAGCTTTCTCTAGGATCCAGTCTGAGTACGGTGCCCAGCTTTCTCCCTCTTCACTTGCGTGTAGGGATTCCTCCATCTCCTGCTTCCATTCTGGTTGCTTGGCCCCCCGTCTCAGGGTCACCTTTCTTGATTCCTTTCCCCACTCGCTTTTCTTTCCAACGCCCATTGACCAGCGAGGCTTGTGGTCCTGTGTCTCCACCACTTCTTCTCCTGAGGAATCTGACCTCTTGGATCCTGACATCCGGCAAGGTTCCAGTTGGGGCAGCGGCTCTCTTTCTGGGGAGTTTCCCCCCTTTCTTGCTCCATTGTCTGACATGGTAATTTTTTTGCAAAATCCCCCAGCAAGGGTCTCCCTTCCAGGTGGATTAATTTTGCAAGTCCTGTCTAATGTAAGGACCCACCCCACTTTGCATCTTAAGAAGACAGAACTCTTGGAATAATTCTTCCAACAGGCATCCTTGGGGTCCAAGCTCTCCCATTCAAGGTTTTAAGGGGTTCCCCAGTAGCCCCACCCAATCATCCCCTTCTTTCAGCGACAGTCTCAGGCATTATACTCCCACCCCCTTTTCCTTACTGCTGGCTGGATGGAGACTTCAGAGAGAACTACATGAAGGTGATAGCCCCCTTTGTTATGATTAGGGCTTTTGGTGATATACACATCCAATTCCTTTGAAGTGTACCGAAGGAAGCAAGGGCCATAAAGCCCCTTTGTTCACCCCCTTCCCTTCATTGTATGACAGAATCCAGAGAAGGCAGAAATGGGGTTTTCTATAGTTGATAACTAGAGATGAAATATAATTGGATTCTGACACATATACTGCCTGGGTCTCCTGATTTCTCTGGTTCTTGACATCATCTGTTCAACCAATGAGTCCTTGGGGAATCCCAAAAGTTCCTCACTTTTGTAAAGTGAGGAGGAAAGCACCTGCTTTGGAATAGCCCCCTCCCCCCCAAACAATTGATCAGTCACAATACAGGTGGATGCAGTGGTAGGATTCAGCTGGTTCGCACCAGTTCGGCAGAACCGGTAGCTAATTTTTTGTTTGAATGGACTTCTGGAAGTGGCATCTATACAGAGAACCGGTTGTTCACATATTTGAATCCCACCACTGGATGGATGTCTGTAACCTATTAAAAATTCAGCTAGTTTGGAGAGGGGTACCAGATAGATTGTTGTATTTTAAATACTTGGTTGGTTTATATGATGGATGCATATTATTAATTAATTAAATTTGTACATGGCCTGACTCCCAGCAATCCTATGTGATTCACTTATAGGTATCTGGTAAACTGTTACAAATCATTTTTACTGCAGCAGCTATAAATAAAAAAAATGAATCAATCAATCCTAGATTCTTAGGCATCTCTGTCTCCATTTTCCAATTAAAACTCAGAGAAGTAAATCAGATTCTTTTGGGAACATTTGGCTGCCTGCTGTATTGCTTCTAAACTTGCAGCTTGGGAATAGCAAATCACATTTCTGCTGATGTCTCAGCATGGGTTGTGCATATGTCGAAGGAATCCTTTGTGTCATTTTCTGGAAGGAGGAGGTGCAATCACAACGGCTCTTTAGTTTTGGTGCTTCTGCAACACCTGAGATCCAGGGAGTATGAGGCATTTTGGGAGAAGGGAAGATTCTTTATAGATGTGACCAGAATAGAATACAGCAGTGTTTCTCAACATTAGTCAGTTTAAGAAGTATGGACTTCACTCCAAGCAGTCCCCAGCTAGCTATATTGGCTGGAGAATGCTGGGAGTTGAAGTCCATACATCTTAAAGTTGCCAAAGTTGAGAAACACTGGAATAACAGAGTTGGAAGGGACCATGGAGGTCTTTTCCACACACCATCCCTTTCAGAAAGCAGTAGCTAAGCAGAAAGTCTTAAGCAAAGGCGTCTCCCTGGAAAATAGGTGCTTGCAGTGAGGACCACCAGATCATTCCATCACACAAGAGGTAGAAGTAGGGCATATAAAGCCAGAGGGATCTGGGAGAAGAGCCTTGATTCATCTGATTCTTCACTCTACAAACTCCAGAGGTACATCTATGGGTTGACTTATGCAAAGAATGAGAAACTGTACTATACTCAGCAAGTGAATAACCAACAGTCAAGAGAACCTCCATTGTGAGTATTTTGGAAGGAATTAAGAAAATGACAGGGAAGAAAACAGAATGAGAGAAGCAATGATTGTATGGTTTCCAACTATAAAAAAATTCACTCAATTATCCTTTCACCTCCAGGATGTTTAGTTTTTTTCAGGATTGCTGACAATTTCTAAGACTATATGCACTGAAATAAGCTACCGGAATAGATGGCTAACTCATGGGTTGTTTTGTCATTCTTCTCAGGCAAACAGGACTTGGCATTGCAGGTTAATCCCTCCATTTAGATGTCAACATATAGAGCTTTATAGTTCTCCCTTTCAGAGAAGGCAAAATAATTCACTCAGCACAAGGTGGGAGCCTGTGGCATAGTCAGGTCAGCCCTGCAGCTTCTGAAAGTCAGCTGCAGAGGGAAAGTTGCTTCTTCAGTCTTTCAGATTCTACAGTTCTAGAGCAGCAGATACAACTCAGTGATGCACAAAGAGCCCAAGTCTCCCAGCATCATCTAAAATCTTGTGGGGTCAGAGCTGAGGATCACTGACCAGAAAAAGGACCTTGGCATCAGGTTGGGGAATCATAGACTCCTAGAGCTGGAAGGGACCTTGGAGGTCTTCTAGTCCAACCTCCCTGCCCAAGGCAAGAGTTCTTATACCATCCCGGACAAATGCTTGTCCAATCTTTTCTTGAAAACCTCCAGTGAGGTGAACAGAAGGACAAGAGTCCGCTGATGTTCAAGTGGCAAATTTATGCTGGGATCCATTGCACAAGGAATTGGAATTGAAATGTCCTGATTCAAATAACGGTTGTGACCACACTAAAAATTCCTAGGATAATTGTGGCTACTATCTTTTAGACTGTTATTATAAGTAGAAAATAAGAGCAAAACTGAACAAATCCAAAGTTTATGACAGTTCTGGACCTCGTCCTTCACAAAGGCTGCTCTGTCCAGCTCTGTCCTGCTCCTCTTCAATACCAAGAGTTTCAGGGCAAGGACGTCCAGCTCCTGCTCAGTGTCCACATGTGACGGTTTTAGGGCAGAGAAGATATTCTGCTTCTTTCCATCATGCGCTGTTAATCGTCTGAACTGGTTCCACAGGTTATGCGGACCGGCTCACAAATATCTCATCAGGTGACTGGAGACTCAGTACTTTCCTCCAGAGTTTCAGCTGGAATCCAAGTGATGGTTTTGGACATGAAATTGCATATTTTGCTCAGCTCACATCTGCATCATTCTAAGTTTTTCCTCAATCATCTTTGTTTATGCTTTTTATCCTGGAGATAGTTCATGCATCTGATGGCTTGTGGGCCATCTCTGTTTCTGTCATTCTACACAGAATTATGAAGGTTAGTTTGCAAAGGATCTTGGAGGTCATTTTGCTCAATAGATCTCCCCAACAGATGGCCATCTGGCCTCTCTTTATATACCTCAGTGAAGAAAAAACTGCCATCTTTCCAGGAAGTCTGTTCTATTGTTGAACTGCCCTAATCATTAGGAGATTATTTCCTTGTGGTTTAAACACTTCACTTCTTGTCCTGACTCTGGGAATGGCTCCAAACCATTTTGCAGATGTTTACATGAAAGCCCTTCAGACACAGGAAGGCCATGGAGACGTCCTCCAAGGTACTTCTACCAGGACTGCTAGACTGTTTCCCTCCTTGTGGGCTCTGGCTCATTTTGGTTGTTATGCTCTGGACAAACTGCAGTTTGTCAATGCCTTTTCATAAATGGGATACTCCATAGTGGACACAGGGATGGCTTGAAATTGCAAAATAATAAGATATTTTCTGCATCTTAATGCTTTATTTCAAAAGAGCTGACTTTAACAAATTCAGAGAGAATCTAGGAAAGATCCCATGGATAAAACTCCTAAAGGGAAAAACAACCCAAGAAGCATAGGAAACTCTGAAAAATGCGACCATAAAAGCCCAGACCAGCACAATACCACTGAAAAAGGAAAACAAGACATTCAAGAAGAAATCATCTGCATAAAGATCTCTCTGACAAACTGAAAGACAAAAAGGATCAATACAAAAGGTGGAAAGAGGGACACATAACTAAGGCGGATTATCAGCAGACAGCCAGAACATGCAAAGATGAAGTCAGGAAAGCACAGGCTCAGAATGAATAAAGACTTGCAACAGAAATCAAGGATAATAAAAAAAAAGTTTCTTCCAACATATTAACAACAAGAAAAAAGTCAAGGAAACTGTAGGTCCACTAAAGAGAGAAGATGGCGAGGAAATTACAGGCAACAGAGAGAAAGCAGAGCTGCTTAACTCATAGGTTGCATCAGTCTTCACACATAAAGAAACTATAGCCCAAAATACCCCCCCCCCAAAAAAACCCACTGCAAAAGTCAAACTAGAAACAAGCAAGAAAATGGTAAGAGAACACTTATTGGACCTTAATGAATATAAATAACCAGGACCCAACAGATTACATACCAGAGTTCTGAAGAAGCTGGTAGATGTTATCTCAGAACAATTGCACCACATCTTTCAAAAATCCTGGAGCACTGGGGAAGTACCTGAGGATTGGAAAAGGCTGATGTGATTCCCATCTCCAAGAAAGGGGAAAAAAACAGATCCAGGAAACTACAGACCAATCAGTTTAACATCAATACGTGGGAAAATCCTAGAAAAAATAATCGAAAAACAGATCTGCAAACAACTAGAAGTAAACAAAGTTATAATTAGTAGCCAGCACAGGTTTGTTAAAAACAGATCATGCCAAACCAATCTTATTTCATTCTTCGACAAAGTGACTAAACTAATAGACCAGCGAAATACTGTGGATGTAGTATACTTAGACTTCAGTAAGGAATTTGATAAAGTAGACCACTCCTTGGTAAACTAGAAAAAAGTGGAACCAGATGGATCTGTAGCTGGCTGGCAAACTGTATTTAACAAATAGTCCTCAATGGCACTACATCCACATGGAGAGAAGTAAGCAGTGGGATACCACAAGGTTCTGTCTTAGACCCAGGACTCTTCAATATCTTCATCAATGACTTAGATGGGGAATTGAAGGGGAACTCATCAAATCTGCAGATGACACAAAACTGGCAGGAGTAGCCAACACCCCAGAAGACAAACTCAGGATCCAAAAAGATCTTGACAAACTTGAACAATGGATCCTATCCAACAAAATGAGTTTCAATGTGGAGAAAAGCAAAGTTTTACATTTAGGCAGGAAAAATCAAAGTGCAAGTACAGATTAGATGAGACCTGCCTTAAAAACCATAACAGTGAGAGGGACCTTGGAGTCCTAATGGACGATCACTTGACCCTGAGCCAGCAGTGTGCAGCAGCAGCCAAAAAAGCTAATACAATCCTGGGTTGTATAAACAAAGGTATAGAATCAAGGTCACGCAAAGTATTAGTACCACTTTATAAAACCCCAGTAAAACTACACCTGGAATACTGCAGCCAATTTTGGTCACCGTATCACAAAAAAGATGTTGAGACTTTGGAAAAAGTACAGAGAAGAGTAACTAAGATGATCAAAGGCCCAGAGACTAAAGCATAGGAAGAATGGCTACAGAACTTGGGTTTGGCTAGTCTAAAGAAAAGAAGAAATAGGGAAGACATGATAGCATTGGATAGTTGGAAACTGATCAAAGAGAGAAGCAACCTGGAATTAAGGAGAAACTTCCTGACAATGAGGACAATCAACCAGTGGAACAGCTGGCCTCCAGAAATTGTGGGCGGTCCATCACTGGAAATTTTTTAAAAAGAGGCTAGACAGTCACTTGTCTGAAATAGTATAGGTTCCTCCTGCTTGAACAGAGGGCTGGAATAGGAGGCCTCCAAGGTCCCTTCCAGCTCTATTTTATTCAAGTCTCTCTGTCTTCCTCTGGGCCTGCCGACAGCCTCATCCAGTTCCTTTGCCCCATAAGCCCTGGGACGCCTCCTCTTCTGCCTCCTTTGGAAACAGCCTTGATTGGCAATAGAATCTGTCCCTGGGCCAGCAGTCACAATTTCAAACAGCGTAAACGACTTTTAACAGTCTCACCAACAGTTCCAAAATAGCTAGAAACTTGCCATACCAGCAAAGATTGTTGGTCATATGTTAGCTTAGTCCCACTATGTTGGTCAAACACATTAAAACCTTCCCGATCATGTGGCCTATATCATCTATATCCCTCCAAAAACTTTTCCCCTTCGAGAGTCAATGCAGCCGCAGCCGATCCAAGCGCCGCCATCTTAACTAAGTGCTCCATCAATTTTTAAGATTGGAGATTGGACAGCCACATGTCTGAAATGGTTATAGGGTCTCCTGTTTGAGCAGGGGTTTGGGCTAGACCTACAATCCCAACTCTGTGATTCTGTTATTCTGAACGATGCTGCAAGGCCTGGAGCAGTTAAATTCTTACATCTTTCCACAAGCTTTAGGCATGAGCACATGCAGCAGGTGAGCCCTCTTTGAGACATTCTCCAGGAAAATCCCTTTCTCTCTGTCCTCCATTTCTCAGTCAAATAAACATCAGCCTCCTGCTTGGGTGACCTCTCTCCTCCCTGCCCACAGCCCCAGACTTGGGTCTCCCAGGCAGCTGACAGTTGACCTTCCCTGCTGAAGGATGGTTTGGGGCTTCAGTGAGAGGTGATGACATTTTGCTCAGGACCTGAAATTAAGCAGCTGCTCCTGGCTGAGTGCTTGTACTCCAACCACAGAGCCCAGATGGGTGAGAAAGCCTTTGCATTAACCTTTATAACTCGGTAATCATTGATGATGGTCAAAGATATGTCTGAATGGGACATTGTCAATGGTAATTGGAAAGCAATCCTTCCAGGTCAGAGAGTCAGTTTGGTGCAGTGGTTAAAGCACCAAGCTAGAAACTGGCAGGCCCTGCATTGTAGTCCCTCTTTATACACAGAGACAGCTGGGCCAATCACCTAATAGAATAACAGAGTTGGAAGGGGACTTTGGAGGTCTTATAGTCCTTCTCCCTGCTCGAGCAGGAGACCTATACCATTTCAGACAAATGGCTGTCCAATCTCTTCTTGAAAACCTCCAGTGATGGACTACCCACAATATCTGAAGGCAAGCCGCTCCACTGGTTAATTGTTCTGTCAGGAAATTTCTCCTTAGTGCTAGGTTGCTTCTCTCCTGGATTCTTGTCCTCCAGGAAGGCCACTGGAAACAAGAGGTCCAAAATATCCATGTGGGTGAAGAGCAATGGGGCTACTCTCTCCACTTCATTCCCTCCTTCTCGCTTGTTGAGCACGAACTTCTAGAGGCATGGTTGTGCCACCTAATTAGTATCATTATGCAGCAGGTTCTTTATTAAGGTTATTCAGACATAACCTTAATAAAGGATTTAGGGAGGATCATTTATAATTTGGGGTGGAGAAGCTTCTTTAATCCAAGAGATAATTTGTTAATGTACAGCATTTGTCCACCAGACTGATATCTCACCAGAGTTGTCGTAGAACTTCCACTCCTATAGGTAGAACTTTATGGTAGGCTTTAAACCTGGATCTCCACTCCTAATGAGCCCTAGTGGCACAGTCATGAGAATGCAGTATTGCGGGCTAACTCTGCCAACTGCCAGGAGTTCAGTCCTCACCACTCAAGGTTGACTCAGCCTCGTTCTTCCAAGGTCAGTAAAATGAGAACCCAGATTGTTGGGGGCAAGAGGCTGACTCTGTAAATCATTCAATGAGTGCTTTAAAGTATTATGAAGCTGTATATAAATGCTACTGCTATTGCTGTTGTGAGGTCTTAGAATTAGAATAGAGCTGGAAGGGACCTTGGAGGAGGACCTATACCATCTCAGACAAGTGACTGTCCAGTCTCTTCTTAAAAACCTCCAATGATGGAGCGCCCATGATTGCTGAAGGCAAGCTGTTCCACTGGTTAATTTTTCTCACTGTTAGGAAATTTCTCTTTAGCTCTAGGTTGCTTCTCACTTTGATCAGTTTCCAACCATTGTTTCTTCTTCTGCCCTCTGGTGCTTTGGAGAATAGTTTGACCCCCTCTTCTTTGTGGCAGCCTCCAATACTACAATTGTTTTGATTCCTTTTTAAAATTGATTTTACACTTTTTAACACTAGCGACCACTAGTACTCCTCAATAGTTGTAACAAGCATCCTGGAAACAACCTGTCTCTCCCCTGTGGTGTCCTGGGTGAAGGATTGTGGAGGTGGGGAGCTGGCTAGAAGCTGAGGCTACACTGGAGTCTCCAATCAGCCAGTCTCTGCTGTAACATCTTCCAGACCAACAAGAGAAACAGTTTCTTGATTTTTCTGGCTGTAGCTCTGTTGATCTGGGCCTCCTTTCTTCTCATTGGGGCCTCCTCCTCCACCTCTTCCTCCCAGTAAACTCTGCAAGAAGGAACAGAACGGAAGCCTACAGATTGCAGTCTTTCTGCCAATATAGGTAAGAATTTCCAGAAGCAACTGTTACTGGGTGGGAGTAAGGTAGAATTATATTTCACACCCAAATAGGGCACTGATGTAATTTACGGTGGTGGTGGGGAAAACCTTGAAATGGGCAAATTACTAGCAGGGAGGATGGAAGGGTCATTAAAAATGTGAGGTTTCTTTGACAGTCTTTTTTTTTTTTAACCAGCTAAAGTGATCTAAGGTGTTTAACTTTGATTTATGACTAAATAAATATGCTTAAATAAAGGCAATTTTCTCATTATTAAACTCAATTGTCACCTTTCACAGAAACGATAATGATGATTGCATTTCATGGCACGGTTTGTGATGTTTCCAGATGATCTCAGCCATAAGCCAGTCCCCATAATTTTGAGATTTCAGGATAGCCTGGTAAATGTGTGCAGAGTTCCAGACTGAATCACAGAATAATAGAGTTGGAAGGGACCTTGAAGGTCTTCTAGTCTAACCCACTGTTCAAGCAGGAGACCCTTTACCATTTCAAATAGGTGGTTGTCCAATCTTTTCTTAAAAATCTCTACTGTTGGAGCACTCACAACTTCTGGAGGCAAGTCATTCCACTGACTAATTGTTTTAACTGTCAGGAACTTTCTCCTTAGTTCCAGGTTGCTTCTCTCCTTGATTAGTTTCCATCTGTTGTTTCTGGTCTTGCTTTCTGGTGCTTTGGAAAATAGGTTGACCCCCCTCTTCTTTGGGGCAGCCCCTCAAATATTGGAACACTGCTATCACATCTCCCCTAGTCCTTCTTTTCACTAGGCTAGACATAACCAATTCCCGCAACCGTTCTTCATATGTTTTAGCCTTTAGTCTTCCAGGCTGGACCCTCAGTGTAGAAAACTGCTTGAATGGCCTTGGGCCAGCCTAGCTATGCTTATTCCAATTCATTCCTCAATCGGGAGCTTTTAGGAAACTTGAGTAGCCTCCCCAGGATGGGGAGAGGGGAGCTCCAGGGATAGTTTTGGGGATCAGTGTAACACTGCCTATGGTTATTAACAGGCAGGCACAGGCTTCAGTAGATTTTTTTTGGGGGGGGGGGAATCTTCTGACAAGGAAGGCAGGAGCCCAAGATGACAGGCATTCCTAAGTAGAGATTAAAGAGCACAACTGGAAATAACTTCGATGGCAAAAAGCATGGAGATCAGCAGGCAATGTCAACATGGCTACTGCATGAAAAGAGGCATTCAGGAAATTCCTCCTTGTTTCCAGGTTGAATCTCCCTTTGACAAGTTTCTACCCTTTACTTCTTGTTGTGCCCTCAGGAGATGTGGAAAATAGGTTGATCCCCTCTTCTTTGTGACAGCCCCTCAAACATTGGAAGACTGCTTAATGTCTTCCCAGAGGCTTCTCTTTATTACAGGGGTCCATGTAGATGCCGTTCCACTGAGGAAAACCCACTGAGTGTGGTTAGTCAGCCAACTGCAAATCCATCTGGCCCTGATGCTGTCTATCCCATGTTGTTCTAGCTTACCAAGGAGTAGGCTGTGGTCTACTATGTCAAATGCCTTGCTGAAGTCTAAGTTTACAATGTCCACAGCATTTCCCTGATCTACTGATTTAGTCACTTTATCAAAGAAGGATATAAGGTTTGTCTGGCAAGATCTGTTTTTAACAAACCCATGCTGGCTTCCAGTTGTTCATTTCTAAATGCTCACAAATCAGTTGCTTGATTATCTTTTCAAGGATTTTTTCCGGGTTTTTATGTCAAGCTGATTGGCCTGTAATTTCCTGGATCCACTTTTTTCCTCCTTTTTGAAGATTGGAAGCACACCAGTGCTTCCTGGGAAGTGTCCTGTTGCCATGCAGTCTTCTTCACCTCCAGACACAATGCAAAGTTTCCCCCAAAATTGTGTCTTTCTTCTCCCCAAACCATGAAATTGGATGCACCTGCATAGGTCTCCATTTGCAGGGTTTTTTTTACAACAATAAAACCTTTGTTCTTTTCCAAAAATGTTATTTCCTTTTTGGAAGCCAGGGTGGTTACTGGGGTGGGAAGCCAACCCACCATGATTTCTTCCATTCCTGAAGTATCCCCAAACATGAGTTTTTCTCCTGTAAAGGACATTTGGGAAGAAATAGTAGTAGTAGCAGTGGGAGAGCTAAGAAATGGACTCTCCTCTTGTGGGGGCTGGGGGAAGTTTTCAGTAGTTTTCACATTAGCTCAGATAAAGAAGGACGATGGGGTGATGATTAGCCAATATTCTTTCAGTTTACCAAAAACAAGTAGGCAGGGAAGAAGCTCTGGGAGATGCAAACCACCCCATTTCCCTCTTTAACCTCTTACTTCAAATTCCTCTGAAACAGCTCTAGCAAAATCCAGCAAAACCATCAATTTATTGTGCAAACCCAGAAATTGGGATGACACAGCCACTGAGCCATTGTCCAAAGCATTCTTACTTCGTGAGAGTAGATTGAAAAAAAAGTTGTTATTACGCCACCTTTGAACCAGGCTTGAAAAGGAAAAAGAAAGGTAGAAACGGGACCAGTGTGTGAAAGGCAGTCAGAGGTTGCTTCTCTTCTGTGCAAAGAAAAGCCTTGAGTAAAGCTGAGGTATGCTCACCTGGCACATTCACCTGCAGTTGCCATAGCAACTTGGGACAAAGGTGCAGAACAAAGTGACAGACTGGGAAGGAGAAGGAAGGAAAGTGAACCCCGTGAATGCCACAGGGAGCTTCTGGCGTTCTCCAAGACAGTTGCTCCAGATCAACCATACAGGATAATGCAAGACAGGGAGGGCCAGGCAATGTTCAGTGGGGAAAGTGGATTTTAAAATTCACCGGGCGGGTGGGCTGATGTGATGATATAGCAGTATAACAGAATAACAGAGTTGGAAGGGACCTTGGAGGTCTTCTAGTCCAACCTCCCGCTCAAGCAGGAAACTCTACACCATTTCAGACAAATGGTAGTCCAATCTCTTCTTAAAAACCTCCAGGGATGGAGCACCAACGACTTCTGAAGGGCAAGCCATTCCACTGGTTAACTATTCTCACTGTCAGGAAATTTCTCCTTAGTTCTAGGTTGGTTCTCTCCTTGATTAGTTTCCATCCGTGGCTTCTTGTCCTCTGGTGGTTTGGAGAATTGATTGACCTCCTCTTCTTTGTGGCAGCACCTTAGATATTAGAACATTGCTATCATATCACTCCTAGTCCTTCTTTTGTCTAGACTAGTCATATCTATCTATCTATCTATCTATCTATCTATCTATCTATCTATCTATCTATCTATCTATCTATCTATCTATCTATCTATAGAAAGCAGATCTAAGTTTCCCCCACATGAAATTGAGTTTATTAAACCTGCTTAAAAGCTGAGTTGTCTGCGTGGCTCCTAGGCAATGTGATGGGCCCAAGGCTGCTGTCCAGCCTTTGTCTTCCATCTACCCAAGACCAGGGCTTTTTTTTGTCATAGAACACACAGAACGGACTTCCGGCACCTTTTTTGGATGGAACCTTGTAGGGTAGGCAAGGCGGGTTTTATGATGTGTGTGAGTTCCAGCACCTTTTTTTTTTTTTTTTTTTTTACAAAAAAAGCACTGCGCAAGACTGTGGATACTCCAAGAAGCCCAGGGAGGTGGGCTTTCCAGGCCTTTATTGGGAGACAGGCTACATTTGCTGTAGCTGGGAGAAAGCCTGAATTTGGCTTGCAACCAAGACAAGCCCTGAGGAGCAGAACTGGGGGGGGGGCTTGTGGACAGCAGATAAGATGCAGCCGGGCAAGCAGGAAGGACGGGCAATCTTTTCCTATTTTAAATAGCAAGTTTCTTAAGTGTGGTTTCGTTGATATAAAAATTATGGGGAAATAGCTGCTCAGACCTTGTCCTCAGTTAGTGCCTTTCCAAGTGGGCAGAAATCTCAAGTGGGTGCCAGAAGGCTTCAGTCATGGATCTGGTCTCGTCACTATTTTTTTTAAACATAACTTTATTGCATTTCAAAAACTGCCAATATGTAGGATAATAGAAAAAGAAAGGAAACAAGCAAGAAAAAGAAGAATTAAAAGTATAACAATGTAAGGACCCACCCCACTTTGCATCTTAAGAAGACAGAACTCTTGGAATAGTTCTTCCAACAGGAATCCTTTATTAAGAGAAAATGGTTGCAGGCATGCTAGACAGGACTTGGGGTCCAAGCTCTCCCAGTCAAGGTTTTAAGGGGTTCCCCAGTAGTCCCACCCAATCAACCCCCCTTCCAGTGATGGTTTCAAGTATCACAATTCCACCTCCTTTCTTCTTTCTTCCGGCTGGATGGAGACTTCAGATACTACATGAAAGGCAATTACCCTTCTTTGATATGTTAACGCTTAGAGGTTACAATAAACACACATTCAGCTCTTTGAAGTGTAAAGAAGGAAGTGAGGGCCATAAAGCCCCTTTGTTCTCCCCCTTCTCTCCCTCTTATGGCAGAATCCGGAGAAGGCAGAATTGGGAGTTTCTATATTTGATAATTTAAAGATGAAATATAATTGGATTCTGACATCCGGCCCCTCTTAACAATAAGAGAGATCAACCTGAAAGAAAACGCAAGTAAAAATTTTAGTTAGGCTTGTTAGGATACTCTGTGTGAAACTTCTTCAATAGCTTCGTGGCTCTGACATGACGTTTATGGACCCACTCATTTTGTGAGGGAGGGAGGTGTTTCCAGGCAACTAGGTACTGAGTTGCTCCATGATATCTCCTAGAGTCAAGGACTTCCTTTATTTTGAAGTGTTGTTCACCCTCCACCATGATTGGAGGTGGTGGGGGGGGGGGATTTTTGGCCGTAGAGGTGACTGATGCTCTCTTTTCAGCAGGCTGCAATGAAAAACTGGGTGTATTTGCCTGAGGTTTTGGGGTAATTCTAATTCTACTGTTACTGGATTTATGATCCTTTTAATTGGAAAAGGTCCTATATATTTTGGTCCAAGTTTTTTACAGGGCTGTAGGGACTTTAGGTATTTTGTAGATAAGTACACCATTTCTCCTATAATGAATGGTGTAGGCTAAACCCTTTTTTTATCGGCTTGTGCTTTGTATGCCCGCCTAGCTTCATATAGTGATTTTCTGACTATTGGCCAGGTGTTTTGTAGGTTTTCCATCCATCTTTCACGGAATAGGATTTGGTTCTTTTTGGCGGTCAATCTCTGCATAGGTTGAAACTTTGGCCGTTGCTATGAAAGAGTGTAGCCTGTGCTGGAGTGGACTGCATTATTGTAGGCAACTTCTGCAAAAGAAAGTAAGTCCGTCCAATCACTCTGTTGGAAATTTAAAAAACATCTCAAATATTGCTCAAGTACTGAATGGCACCGTTCCGTTTGTCCATCTGTCTGGAGTTGATGGCTAGATGTCAGTCCCTGAGTGGTCCCTAAGAGGGATAAAAATTCCTTCCAAAATGCAGACGTAAATTGCACTCCCCTATCAGAGATGATACGTTGGGGTGCCCCGTGCAATCTGTAAATGTGCTGATAAAAAGTTTTGCTAAGGCTTTGCAGTGGGAATTTTTTTGGCAAGGGATAAAGTGCAACCTGTTTGGAAAACTCGGTCCGTGACGTCCAGTAAACAGTATTCCCATTTGCTTTCAGCAATTACACTATAAATCAATGGCTATTTCCTCAGGGGGTGAGGGGACTTGCACTGTTATGTAAACAGCCATGGCGATTTCCCTTGCAAACCTCTTGCTGATGGCACAGGTTGGGCAGCTGGCAACATAACTTTCTATGTTCTTTTTTATTGATGGCCACCAAAATTGCCGTTTAATTAAGTGTAAAGTTTTTACAAATCCAAAATGCCCTGCTGATTTTGTGTCATGGCAAAGGTGCATGAAAGTTAGTCTTTGAGTTGTTGGTAAATATAACTTTTCCCCTACCCAAGGCAATCCGTCTCTCATTGTGCACACATGTTTGTTTTTCTGGAACCAATCATCTGTTTCCAAACTTTTTCTGAATTCAATCCCAGGTTGGCTGTCCAGTTGTGGTTTTATTTTGGCTTGGGTTCTTGTGGGTACTGGCGCTGCCAGTTGTGATTCTGCCATTATTGGTCTAGAGTCTGTGGTTCGTGCGCTGTTATATTGGGGCATGCGAGATAGTGCATCTGCCAGGAAGTTCTTTCTTCCTGGTAAATGTTTGAGCTTAAATTGGAATTGGTGAAACTGCTGGGACCAGCGGGCTTGTTTGGGATTGAGTTTCCTGGAAGTTTTCAGGGCTTCTAAATTTTTGTGATCAGTCCATACCTGGAAGGGGATTTTGTTGCCTTCCAGGAACTGTCGCCACGTGAGTAATGCCCAACGTATCCCATAAGCCTCCTTCTCCCATAAGGGCCAGCGCTGTTCTGTTTCCGTGAGTTTCTTAGATGTATATGCACAGGGTTGCAATACTGCATCATCATTTTCTTGTAATAGCACAGCCCCCACTGCCACATCACGTGCATCTGCCTGTATTATGAAGGGCTTGTCCATATCTGGGTGCCTTAGTACTGGTTCGGCAGAAAAAAGTCTCTTTAGTCTCTCAAACGCTGCTTGGCACTCCATGGTCCATGTTAGTGGCTGGCTAGGTTTTACTGAGGATGTTCCCTTCGTTTTTAGTAAGTTGGTGAGGGGCAAGGCTATCTGTGCAAATGAGGGGATGAATTGGCGGTAAAAATATGCAAAGCCCAGGAAACTTTGTAGTTGCTTTCTTGTGCGGGGTGGTGCCCATTCTAATACTGCTCTGACCTTCTCTGGGTCCATTTCAATGCCCTGTGGGGATATGCGATAGCCTAGGTAGTCTATCCTTTCCTGGTGGAATTCGCATTTTGAGAGTTTGGCATATAGGTGAGCGGCTCGCAGCTTCTTTAAAACCGCTCTGACAAGTTTGACGTGTTCTTCTTTTGTTTCGGTAAAGATAAGAATGTTGTCCAAGTAAACAAGGACCCCCTTAAACAGGTGCTCCCTTAGAACGTCATTGATTAATTGCATAAAGACTGCAGGGCCCCCTTGTAATCCAAATGGCAAGACTTTGAATTGATAGCACCCCATGGGGCAGTTAAATGCAGTCTTCCATTCGTCCCCTTCCTTGATTCTCACGCGATAGTAAGCTTCCCTTAAGTCTAGTTTAGAAAAAATTTTCCCTTTCGATAGGTGTGACAGCATGTCTTTCATGAGGGGCAGCGGGTATAGGTTGCTTTCACTGATTGTGTTCAGGGCCCTATAATCCACGCATAAACGTAAAGAGCCATCCTTCTTCTCTCTAAAAAGGACCGGGGCAGCCACTTTAGGCTTAGCTGGTTCAATGAAACCTCTCTCCAGGTTTTTTTTAATAAATCTTTCCATTTCCTCCTTCTCCTTTGGGCTCATGGAGTATAATCTGGGTTTCGGGAGTTTTGCCCCAGGCTTGAATTCAATGGTACAGTCTGTGGGTCGGTGGGGGGGAAGCTCATTCGCCCTCTCCTCACTGAAGACTTCAGCAAGGTCCCTATATTCCTCTGGTATTTCTGTTAATCTTTTTTCCTCTCCTATGGATGCTTTTTCTATTCTTGATTCTGGTAGCCTCTCTTGGGGTTTTAAGTCCATAGGGTCCCCCTTCGGGAATTTGATTTCTGTCGTCCTCCAATTTACCCAGGGGTTCCATTTTTTCAACCATTCCATCCCTAGAATCATTGGGCATTCCATACCTGGGGTCACCACAAACGTTAAGTCCTCTTCATGGTTGCCCAGGGAGAGGTGTATTGGCAGAGTGGCTAGGGTAGCTGGCACCCCCCCTGCTATGGATCCATCTAGCTGGCCAAATGAGATTGGTTGTTCCAGTCTCCTGGATGGGATGCCAGATTCCCCACTAGTGTTGGGCTAATGAGGCAGCGGGTGCAGCCAGAGTCTATTAAGGCTTTCACCTTCACAGCTTCGGGCATGGGGGGGATTAATATAGTCACTGTTTTGAAGATGGGTGTGATGCGTCCACTTACCAGGGGTTCGCCTTCCGAGCTGTCATCTGAGGCATCCACCGTCCCTGTGGTGTAGGCTGGAGTTCTTTCCCCTTGGTGAGCAGAGGTGGGGTTTTCTGCAATTTCCATCATTTTCATGGCTGTTTCTTTTGGCTTAGCTGAATACCCTCTGGGTTTGTTGATTGGGGATCTGTCTGGGTTGTGCTGGGGGGCCTTTGAGCGGCATTCTACAGCTCGATGCCCTTCTCTTCCGCACTTGAAACACCCCATCTGCTTCTTGGCTGTATCCGATGATTTCACCGGTTGGTGTGTCAGCTCAGGCGGGGGGCGGCTCCATTGTTTTCCTCGGCGATGCCTCTTCAATATGTCGATCTCTGCTTCCTCTGCCAAGACGTACCATTCCTCAAGTCGATGTGGGTCTCCTCGGGGCAGGCAAGCATCATATAGATCATAGTTTAGTCCGTCTTTGAAACGGCCAAGGAGGATGTCTTCTGGCCAATTCAGTTTGCTGGCAATGGCTCGGAATTCTTGTGTATACTCAGCCACTGGGCGTTTGCCCTGCCTCATCGTTGTTATTCTTTCACGGGCTTTGCGATCAGCCAGGGGGTCTTCAAATCGTCTTCTCAACGAGGACATGAAACGGTTGAAGTTACTGAGTTCTGGGGCATTGGAGTCATGCAGGTTCACCACCCAATCTGCAGCTGGTCCATCCAGGGCAGATTGCACGATCCGGATGCGGGCTTTGTCGCTGGGGATGTCCTGCCCATATTCCTCCATGTAGCTGAGGACTTGGGTTAGGAAAAACCCCAAGCGTGTTGGCTCCCCTTTGAATTTCACCTCCAACGGTGGACGTCTTGGAATGGATCGGTGCCTCCATTGTGGGTGGTAGTGTCTTCCGTCCAGATTTCCATCTTGGGTCCGGTAGGGGGTGGGAGCTCCTGGATCAGTAAATGTCCCTGGGGTTGCAGGTTCCACGTCCCCCTCGGTGTCTCTCCCTTTGTGGCTCCAGGAACTGGGGCGGGCGTAGGGCTCAGGAATCTCCTCTCCTAGGGAGCTGAGAGTTCTCTTCATCAGGTCAATAGCTCTCTCTAGGATCCAGTCTGAGTACGGCATACAGCTTCCTCCCTCTTCACTTGCGTGCAGGGATTTCTCCATCTCCTGCTTCCATTCTGGTTGCTTGGTCCCCCGTCTCAGGGTCACTTTTCTTGATTCCTTTCCCCACTCGCTTTTCTTTCCAACGCCCATCGACCAGCGAGGCTTGTGGTCCTGTGTCTCCACCACTTCTTCTTCTGAGAAATCTGGCCTCTCGGATCCCAACATCTGGCAAGGTTCCAACTGGGTCAGCGGCTCTCTTTCCAGGGAGTTTTCTCCCTCTCTTGCTTCGTTGTCTGACATGGTAAATTTTTGCAAAATCCCCCGGCAAGGGTCTACCTTCCAGGTGGATTAATTTTGCAAGTCCTGTCTAATGTAAGGACCCACCCCACTTTGCATCTTAAGAAGACAGAACTCTTGGAATAGCTCTTCCAACAGGAATCCTTTATTAAGAGAAAATGGTTGCAGGCATGCTAGACAGGACTTGGGGTTCAAGCTCTCCCATTCAAGGTTTTAAGGGGTTCCCCAGTAGTCCCACCCAATCAACCCCCCTTCCAGTGATAGTTTCAAGTATCACAATTCCATCCCCTTTCTTCTTCCGTCTGGATGGAGACTTCAGATAACTACATGAAAGGCAATTACTCTTCTTTGATATGTTAAAGCTTAGAGGCCACAATAAACACACATTCAGTCCTTTGAAGTGTGCTGAAGGAAGTGAGGGCCATAAAGCCCCTTTGCTCTCCCCCTTTTCTCCCTCTTATGGCAGAATCCAGAGAAGGCAGAATTGGGAGTTTCTATGTTTGATAATTAAAGATGAAATATAATTGGATTCTGACAGAGTTGGGCAGTAGTCCAGCTTCTAGCATGGTGAAAGCTAAACACAGAAGTATGCTTGAAACTAAATGAATAAAGATGTGCTAATTTATACTTAAAAATTTATTCAAATATATGTTACTACCTAATACAATAATTTCTTCTCATTTGCAGATGGGGATTTATGGGATTATTTATACCAAGGCTGATAGCCAAAGCTACTATTAATTAGACAACATTCAACAACATCAATAGAATACAATTCATAAGTAAGGGCATATAACATTTTTTTAAAAGGAAGTTTTATTGTTTTTCAAACAATTTTTCTGTCTTAGTTTACTGACATATTTTAGGACACCTTTGCTCAATCTGATGAAGTTCATTACTTTTGCATACTTTTCATCTGTGAAATTAAAATGAAGTCTGCTACTTACATTGTGATTCAGGACCCCCCAATAAGATGCTATTCCTTTTCAATCCGTGTGTAAAATTTTTCTCAGGGTACTCCCATGTAGCTTAGCAACAGGTAGAGTCATTCCTTTCTAAAGTAATGTTACAGACCAAAATAATGATTGGTAAACAATGAAACCAAACTGGTATTGTTGGCATGCCTTTCATGTTAACAAAGGAAAGCAATGCAATTTGCTTGACATAGTTTTTTTTTATCCTGTCTAAATGAATTGATGATAAGCACATATACTGTTTGAGCAAAAATTATGTTTGATCCTGGTATTCTAATCATTACTGACTTCAAAGTAGCCAAGAGGTATACTGAGCTGCAAAGGCATGTCAAGAAGTGTAGAAATCTGTGAAAAGCAAAATATATTACCTCAAAATTTTTATGCTTGAATGCTCAAGTTTATTCAGCTAAGATTATGTACACATGGTCACATATATGAACATTTTTCCATGAGGCTCTCAATTTAGACTTCATGTTTTCCCATATGTCACTTTTTCCTTTCTGATGTCATTCTCTTTTGCTTAATTCCAGCACAAATATAAAATGTGGTAGTTATTGACCAGCATCTGGTACTGCCAAATAAAGAAACTTGTTTCCTCTCAAGTATTGTATTCTCAGCAAGATATCAATAAAGTATATAATTTATGTCCAGATCGCGGCGCTCGCAACTGTGCGAGGAGACTGCTCTCCTCGCCAGCTGATTCTCCGCTGCTGGTAGACCCTTAATCGGGTCGAAAAGCTGCCTTCAAGGGGCGGCTACTGGTGAGGAGGTCCTCGTCGTCCTTGGGAGAGCGGCAGCTTCTTCCAAGGACCGAGATTGCTCCTTTGGACCGACGGTGGAAAGAGCAGCCAGTAAAATGTCTGGTCACCTAGCCACTGAAACCAGAAGTCAGAAGAACATCTAAGCACAGGAACCACGGTGGCTGAGCCGGGTGAGACTTTTTTCTCTTCCTCTCTTGGTTTTCCTTTGTGGTGTGTGTGTGTGTGTGTGTGTGTGTGTGTGTGTGTGTGTGTGTGCGCCTGTAAAAAGCACTTTAGAAATCATTTCCCTGTTCTGAGAAGGCGGCGTTGGTGAGTGTGCGACAAAGAAGCTTATGGATTGAATTAATTTAAAGTGACTTTTTTTCTCTCTATTTTTACTTTATTTTTTATTCACTTTGGGGTCTTGGAAAATCTTTTTAATATTGAATATTATTTACTATTGGATTTTGTCTACATCTGAAGAATTCTATTTTTTTCTATGTTTTCTGATCTTGTTAATGATATTTCTGGTGTCTGGGAGGAGATTTTATATTCTACTGAGGGCACCTTGTGGATAAAGTTAACGTTGCACTATTTCTTTTTCTGTTGGTGAGATTGGCTTTGACCTTCAGACTACCATAAAAAGGAAAAGACAAAGAAATTCAACAGCTGTATTTGTTGGGGTGGATACTGATTAAATGTTCTTTGAACACAACCTCTACTAAAGATACAGATTGTTTCTAACTTTCCTTGAAATGGAGAAATCTAATCTTCAACTTGACTATAAACTTATACTGGAAAAACTTTATGAAGCTATTGACCAAATACATTTCCAAATAAAAGAGTGTACTATGGCAATAAAAAACAGACATTTTGCTTTGAACTTACAAACTGGCCCCCAGACTATATCTGAGTATTTTATAGATCAAAAAACAACAGAAGCGGAATCAACTAAGATCACAGAAGATTCTACCTTATTTTATACGCTTGCTGATGAGATCTCTGAGGAACCAAAAAGAACTGTAACTGAACCACTTACAACTTTAAAATTAACAGAAATCAACAGACAAACTCAACTAACTGAAAACTATGGCAGCTTAGAGAAGCATCTATTAAATACAAAATTGGACATAATTGAGCCTGTTATTCAAATGTGGAGACTTGACTCTTTAAAACAACAATTTGTAAGGGATTACTTACAAATGAGCTAGGTGTCAGAATCCAATTATATTTCATCTCTAGTTATCAACTGTAGAAAACCCCATTTCTGCCTTCTCTGGATTCTGTCATACGATGAAGGGAAGGGGGTGAACAAAGGGGCTTTATGGCCCTCACTTCCTTCAGTACACTTCAAAGGGACTGGATGTGGATATCACCAAAAGGACTAACCATAACAATGGGGCTATTACCTTTCATGTACTCCTCTCTGAAGTCTCCTTCCCACCGGCAGTAAGGAAAAGGGGGTGGGAATGTGAATGTAATGCCTGAGACTGTCGCTGGAAGAAGGGGGTGATTGGGTGGGGCTACTGGGGAACCCCTTAAAACCTTGAATGGGAGAGCTTGGACCCCAAGTCCTGTTTAGAATGCCTGCAACCATTTTCTCTTAATAAAGGATGCCTGTTGGAAGAACTATTCCAAGAGTTCTGTCTTCTTAAGATGCAAAGTGGGGTGGGTCCTTACACTAGGTCTTTAAAACAGAAAAGGAGACGGTCTTGTTTGACTCAAAGAATACTACAAGGCATAAAAAGTGATTTATTCATTGATATAGAGACGGTGTTATGGAAACCTGTTTGGCATAAAAGGAAACGTAGAATAAGATTTAAGAGTTTTGATCTAAGGCTCTATATATTGGATTTTAAGGCTTACTAGATATGGATTGATTTATGGCTTAAGATGGTTAAATAAGATGTTAGATTGAATAAAAATTAATTTAAGATTTGAATTTAATAAGAAGACGTTTGTCTATATATTAATAGGTTTGTTGTGGTAATAGTAATTTTGGGAGGAGATTAAAGGAGTTTGACACAGATATTGAGGGAGTGATAGTTGTTTTTTTCTCTTTTCTTTTTTGAATTAATATTTTTACTATTAGGAATGATAGCTATTTCGTAATGGAAGAAGAATAAGAAAGAAAAAAAAGAAGATATGATATTAACAGAAGTTTAATGATTATGTTATGGGAAAAGGGAATGGGGAGACACCCGAAGTGTTAATTATGTATCTAGAGTAACAATATGGAAGATAGTAACTGAAATAGTAAAGCTTTATACAGGATTTGGACTTATTTAGATGAAATTTACTGATTAAGAAAAAAAAGAAGGAATGTTATTAATAAATGAATATTGATTGTGTTAATGGGAAAAAAAGGTATGGAGAGACATTTGAAGTGTTAATTATGTATTTATGTTACCAATATGGAATATAGCAATTGAAATAGTAAAGCTTAATATAGGATTTGGATTTATTTAGATGAAATCTTATTGATGACTGTTCTGACTGACTTAGTTGTACTGAAATATATTAACTTGAATATAATATACTACTAGAGGGAATAGAGAGGGGTGCATTTTTTAAAAAAAATGATTTAATTTGATCTTTATGAGTATGATTTTGTATTTGGACGATTGATTGCCCTGCCACCACAGTGATTCTTAAGCACTGGTTTGTAAAATGAAAAAACTAATAAAACTTGTTTTTTTAAAAAATAAAGTATATAATTTATTCTATAGCTTCTAATTCCTACTAAAAAAATTATATGAAAGCCTAGTTTGACAAACTCTTCATATATGAAAAGCAGTGTGTGAAAACCTTCATTGGATAGTGGAACTCAACATCTACGCCACCATGTGGTAAGGATTCTGGCATATAGAAGACTGCATTTGGAACATAAAGAGCATGAATTACATTAGATATTGAAAATAGATAAAAATAAATTAAAAGAAACTATCAACTAGTGTGATCCAGTTTGTTACGGATTCCTATGAAAGTTTGATTCCATGGATTAGTAACAATTGCATGACACAGTCCAATAATGGAAATAATAGACGACCCAGGAATTAAATTTAAAGAAAAATGTGCAACTTTCTGAATGAATGTGATCCAAGAAAAATAATTGTTTTGTTGCCTGAAATATAAGAGTATAGAAAAAGTAATTCAGAGTTCAAAGAATGAATCAGAATGGTGGCTATTTTGTGGCCTTAATAAAAGACCTCCTCATTTGAAATATGTGGTTTAAGCATTTATAGGCACACTTCAAAAAGGGATTAGTATAAATCTAAAAACAGTAATAGTAATAGAGTAATAGAATTTATGATGAAAATTGTAAGAAATTAATGATAATGGGAAGAGAAATTCCAAATATGGTACAAGCTATTATTTGTTATGGAAAAATAGTTTTATGGAAGAAAATGAACATGGAGTAAAATGAAAAAATAGAGCAAAATCAGAATAACTGCAGAATAGGAAGTATAACTATTGTATGAAAAGTATTAGAATTCATTTTCCATCTGAATAAATGGCAAGTAGACATAAAGAAAGAGGATATGGAAATTGCTTGGAACAGACTAGAAGCAGTTTTGTAATCGAGTACCATGAAACTGTGTGGAGCTACCATGGCATAATTAGATATTTGGTAGAATGTTAAAATGAAAAAAGACTGGATGAGTTAAAATGCATATAAATTATTGCTGCAAAAGATGAAGTAAAATGCCTGTTTCCAGTGTTAGAGATAAAAAAAAAGATAATTGCAAATAATGTAAGGAACCATAAAAATGATAAAAGGTGAAGAAAATGCTAAGTGATTTGGTTGAAAAAATGTTTAGAAAGTCAGTGAAAGAACTAAACAAAGATCAAAAATCCTGGAGCACCCGGGAAGTACCTGAGGATTGGAAAAGGGCTGATGTGGTTCCCATCTTCAAGAAAGGAAAAGAAAACAGGCCCAGGAAACTACAAACCAATCAATCTAACATCAATATCTGGGAAAATCCTGGAAAAGATAATCAGAAAAAAGATCTGTGAACAACTAGAAGCAAACAAAGTTATAACTGGTAGCCATCTCAGGTTTGTTAAAAACAGATCATGCCAAACCAATCTTATTTCATTCTTTGATAAAGTGTCAGAATCCAATCATATTTCATCTTTAATTATCAAATATAGAAACTCCCAATTCTGCCTTCTCTGGATTCTGCCATCAGAGGGAGAGAAGGGGGAGAACAAAGGGGCTTTATGGCCCTCACTTCCTTCAGTACACTTCAAAGAGCTGAATGCTGAATGTGTGTTTATTGTAACATCAAAGCGTTAGCACTAGGGGACCTTATCATAACAAAGCAGGGTATTTGCCTTTCATGTAGTTACCTGAAGTCTCCATTCAGACGGAAGAAAGAAGAAAGGGGGTGGAATTGTGATACTTGAAACTATCACTGGAAGGGGGGTTGATTGGGTGGGACTACTGGGGAACCCCTTAAAACCTTGAATGGGAGAGCTTGAACCCCAAGTCCTGTCTAGCATGCCTGCAACCATTTTCTCTTAATAAAGGATTCCTGTTGGAAGAATTATTCCAAGAGTTCTGTCTTCTTAAGATGCAAAGTGGGGTGGGTCCTTACATAAAGTGACTAAATTATTAGACCAGCAAAACGCTCTGGACATAATATACTTAGATTTCAGTAAGGCATTCGACAAAGTAGACCACAATCTACTGCTTGGTAAGCTAGAAAAAAGTGGAATAGACAACATCACCACCAGATGGATTTGTAGCTGGCTGACAAACTGTACTCAGCGAGTAGTCCTCAATGGTAGTACATCCACATGGAGAGAAGTAAGCAGTGGGGTACCACAAGGCTCTGTCTTAGGCCCAGTACTCTTCAATATCTTCATCAATGACTTAGATGAGGGAATAGAAGGGGAACTCATCAAATTTGCAGATGACACTAAACTGGCAGGAAAAAGTTCAGAGAAGAGCAGTTAAGATGATCCAAGGCCTGGAGACTAAAATATATGAAGAAGGGCTGCAGGACTT
The DNA here is from genome assembly GCF_016545835.1 of Crotalus tigris. NCBI lineage: Eukaryota > Metazoa > Chordata > Lepidosauria > Squamata > Viperidae > Crotalus > Crotalus tigris. Next base: position 818,220 of record NW_024097086.1, on the reverse strand, counting down.
GGGTTTGGCTAGTCTAAAGAAAAGAAGAAATAGGGGTGACATGATAGCAGTATTCCAGTATTTGAGAGGCTGCCACAAAGAAAAAGGGATCAAATTATTATCCAAAACACCAGAGGGCAGGACAAGAAACAATGGTTGGAAACTGATCAAAGAAAGAAGCAACCTGGAAGTAAGGAGAAAGTTCCTAAAAGTGAGGACAATTAACCAGTGGAACAGCTTGCCTTCAGAAATTGTGGGCGCTCCATTAGTGGAGGTTTTTAAGAAGAGACTGGAGAGTCATTTATCTGAGATGGTATAGGTTTTCCTGCTTGAGCGGTGGGCTGGACTAGAAGACCTCCAAGGTCCCTTCTAGCTCTATCCTATTCTAATATGAAACACGTAGCATTAGAACATCAGCCCAACAATTATCAACACAGCCAAGGCATGGGCTTTGACACACACCTCAACTTTCAACCTTGAGCCCAAAGCCAAGTTTTCAAGGCCTTTCAGAAGGCATGCAAGGATCAAGGCCTAGCTAATCTCAGAAGGTATGATGTTCCAAAGTGCAGAAGCCCCACATACAATGCTCTCCTTTTGGCCCCACCTACTAACATTCCTTTGCCAACAATACCTGGAAATCAGGCAGGGTGGGTTGGGACAGTTGGTGAGATATGGCCCCATAAGTAAACTGGCTCCAGGACATGAAGGGCTTTAAAGGTGATAACCCACACCTTAAACTGCATCCAGGAGTACATTGGAAGCTAGTGCAGTCGATGGAGCTGCACCAAGTAACCGGTGCCATTAACTGCTATACTGCTGCATTCTGCGCCAGTTGAATTATAGAGCACATAGTCCAATCTGGAGGTCATAAGGCATGAGTGAGTAGGAGCAGGGCTTCCCATTCCAGAAACAGCTGCAACTAATGCATGAAATGAACTTGTGGAATTATGATCTCATAAAGTACTCAGAAAGATTAAATACAAGGATTTCTATTGATATGCTTCCAAATATGACAAACGAAAAATACCACTGACTTGTCAGAATCCATTCCTATTTCATTTCTACCTATCCCCTCTGACCTAAAAACAAATCTCACCTTCCCCTGGGTTGTGCCATACTCCAAAGGGGGAGGGGAGATGTGCCTGCGGGGTTATTGCTTTCCCTTCCTCTATTCGCTACAATGTAACATTTTGCTTTGTTTATTGCTTCTGTGTCCGCTGCCTGCTACAATGTAACAATTTGCTTCCTGCACTGTATCTCTCTCGGAACTTTCTTCTCCCTAACCTGTCAGCTAGGAAAAGGGGGGGGGGAGAAATACAACCTCCAAAGCCTGGCTTATTTCTCAAAAGGAGGTGCAAAGGGCTGCTTGAATAGCGCACTATGACTGGAGCCGGACCAATGTTATCTCCCCTTTCCCACAATGGACTTAACACCTGGGGATTGGCTGGTTTGAACTGTTCAGACGAACTGTGGAGTGGGGTTTGCTTGGGGACACTTTAAAGTATTGATCTGCAAAGGAATCCCTCAGATCCTGTCTATTATGCCTGCTATCAACTACTTTTAATAAAAGTTCCTGTTGGAAGAAACCGTCTCCAAGAGTTCTGCTTTCTTAAGATGTGGGATTGAAGTGGTCCCTGAATTACTATTCAGTAACTGGTAAAACAGATTTGAAATTTTTACTGACTGAAAATTTCCAATTTGGATTTTCTTGCCTGAGATTTTAGAGGTTTTTCATTGCTTTCTAATGTTGGTGAGAAGTCTGCTTTACCACATTACCAGATTTATTTAAATATAGATGAGAGGGAAAGAGAGAGAAATAAAATCTTTCAAGTATATATAGTGCAAGTAAACCTTCACCAAAGAAGAGAGTATTTCAAGTGCAATAGGAAAAAATTTATTGGAAAACCAAATGGTTTCCAATAGATTCTTTGTGAAAAGCATTGTAAATATCCAAATTTTATGCTTTTATATAAGTAATCCTTGACTTGCAACAGTTCATTTAGTGACGTTCAAAGTTACAACACTAAGGACTTATGACAGTTTTTACACTTACAACCATTGCAGCATCTCCATGATCACATGATTAAAATTCAGATGCTTGGCAACTAATTAATATTTATGACAGCTGCCGTGTCCTAGGGTCATGAGATCAGTTTTTGCAACCTTCGGACAAGCAAAATCAATGAGAAATCCAAATTCACTTAACAAATGCAATAGTTCACTTAACAACTGTGGCAAGAAAAGTTGTAAAATGGGGCAAACTCACTTAACAAATGTTTCATTTAGCAACACTTAGAAATTGTGGTTGTAACTTGAGGATTACCTGTACATTATTATTGAGGCAGATGGCTATTATTTATATTAAGCTATAATGTTACTACACACAAAGGGCACTAGCCAAGAAATCCAAGGATCCTATGATTTAAAAACAGTCAAGTTTACTTTGGGCAGCTATTGTAAAACAGGTTGTAAACTATGTTGCTTGTATATAAATCAAGGACTTAAGGAGAAAGCTCAAAAACATCAGTAGTCTAATAAGAGAGTAGACATACTTTGTGGTCAGTAAGTGGAAACATTCAACTTCCACTCCATAGGCCTTTTTTTTACCAGCATGCATAGCTCTGTAATTTCTTTATGAGTCAGTGAGGGTTGTATGGTTTTTCTTCTGAAACTAGAATGTGCTCAAAATAATACATTTCATGTGGCAGATGTCATCATGAGAAATCATATGCTTCTGTACCAGAATATATGTTTTCTTTCTGTAGAAACCAGATAAAAGTGATATGAAATTGAAATATGTTCTCATTCCACAATATTTTACATCCCATTTATGATTATACTATACAATGTGAAATTCATTAAAAGTCTTTAGGAACAAATGTGTGACATTCAGGAATTAAAGATCTTTTTCTCTGTGTGAACTGAGATCTTTATGCCAGGACAAAGAACAGAAGAAAATGAATTGTTCTTTCCTCTTATTTTCTTAATTATTGCCATTGTGTCCTATGTAATGTTAGGAATAGAAGTGATCAGAAGTCCAGATGTTTATTGTTAACAATGGATTAATAGAAAAGTCAAAATCTGGATCGTTTTAGGTGAAAATAATCTTTAAAAGTTAGTTTTGGCTGCTAAAAATTCACATTTCAGGGAGGCATACCAAAAGAGCTAAATAAGTACAAAACATATTGGCAAAAAAATCAATTTTCTTTGGAAGGAGGTCACTGGAGGTTAATATATATATTAATTTTTACACGCATAGACATATGTTTATGTATCTATGTATATATGTGTGTATGTAAAAACACACACAGACATATATCAAGGTCAAACTGATAAAACCCATGGGCCATCCACCTTAGGGGAAACATACACTGAAGATTGTTCCACAAGGTAAGGCAATGGTTGAAAAAATATTTTGTAAGTCAGCACCAAATATATGGCATTTTTGATTTGTCATCATGAGTTCCTTATTACCAATTCTTTCTGTAAGAGATCACACAACAGCCCAAGTCCATTTTTGAAACAAGTTAACTCAATTTTTGTTTTTTTCTTCCCAAAGATAAGTTTGTTAAATTTCCCTTCCTTGACACTGCTATAGGGCATGTTTTTAAGGACATATACTAGAGCAGTGGTTCTCAACCTGTGGGTCGGGACCGCATTTGGGGTCGAATGACCATTTCACAGGGGTCGCCAAACAACGCAGTCCGCCATTTTTTTCCCCTTTTCCTTAGCTGTGCTACTCCCTTTTATTCTATTGGCTCTTGAATAGAGTCTAATTCTATTGGCTTTCAAAAGCCGATAGGAATTGTCCAGGCTGTCTCTGCCCTGCTGAGCCCACCAAAAGTCCCAGTCTGCAAACAGTGCTGCAAGTTGTCTGCAGCGAAGGCGAGCTGTCTGGAAGCTTCCACCCCTCCCTGCTGAGCAACTACTAAAAATGTAAGTAAAAGAGGGCCAGTGGTGGGAGGTGGCAGGCCGGCAGGCACAGGGAGGGTTGCTGGTGCGCGTGGGGCCTGGTGGGTGCCTTACCTCCCTTGGGCTGGGCCAGCTGGTGGCCCAGCCGGTGGTCGGCCTGCTCCGTCTCTGCCGCTTGCCAGCTACACCTCGGCCGGCGCAGGGGGCGGCACCATGCATGCGCAGCGCTCCTGGGCAGGGAAAGTCCTCGACTTACGACCGGTTGGGTAGTCCTCAACTTACGACCGGTTGGGTAGTCCTCGACTTACGACCGGTTGGGGGTCGTGGCATTAAAAAGGTTGAGAACCACTGTACTAGAGCAATTTAAAAATATGTTGATGTAATCCAGGTATCGCCATTGTTTCACTACTTTGTTAGTAGACTTCAAAAAAAACAAAACCCCTACATTTCAACATTTCACTTGTAAACCTGTAAAAAAATATGATGTGAAAATAAAAAAAAAGTATTTCTGTCATGATGCATAATAGAGAGTTTGCTTACAATAAAATTAAGTGTAGCACACAAACTGGACAGGACCCTTTGCACTGGCACAAGTCAGGAATTGTTGATGTAAAGCACAAAATGATGTTTGCAGGTTGCCTTCTTGGAAGGCTGGAGTAGTTAGAGTATGATGCTTTATTTTCCTGCCTGAGTACCCCTTACTCATGCTGAAACAAACTAATTCTGTGGATCAGCCCTGAATGCATTTCTAAACTATAGGTGCAATTGGGTGTTAGGCATTGTCAAGATTCAAAATAATTTAAAAAATGGCTCATATTCATTTTGAAAACACAAATGATTAGATATTACTTTGGCTCTTGCCAGTGGATTTCAGATTTCCTCCCCCCCCCCATGGATAGATTATGTAGCTATGATTTGTATCGTACCTCAATCTAGCCCAGAGGTAGGCAACTTAAAACACAAAGAGCCACTTGGACCCGTTTCCCACCGAAAACAAAACATTGGGAGTCACAAAACCCTTTTGACATCTAAAATGAAGATAAAACTGCATATATCCTTTTTTACCTTTATAATATGTATATGAATGTGTGTGTGTATAATAAAGATAAAAAAGGATATATGCAGTGTTATCTTCATTTTAGATGTCAAAAGGGTCTCTCTCTGTATTCTCTCTTTCCCTTCCTCCCTCTCTCTCTCCCCCTCCCTCTCTCTCTTTCTGCCCTTGGTCTGCTAGTCCTCTTCCCCCACTCAGTGTGTGCGTGTGTGTGAAAGAGAGAGAGAGAGAGAGAGGTACTTGCGCTTTCCCCCTCTCTCTTTCTCTCTCCCCCTCCCTCCTTCTCTATTTCTCTTTCTCTCTCTCTCCTCTCCATCTCTCTTTCTCTCTCCCTCCCCCCTCTCTATTTCTCTTTCTCTCTCCCCCTCCCTCCTTCTCTCTTTCTCTCTCTCTCCTCTCCATCTCTCTTTCTCTCTCCCTCCCCCCTCTATTTCTCTTTCTCTTTCTCTCTCTCTCTTTCCTCTTTTTCTCTTTCTTCTCCCTTTTTCTCTTTTTCTTTCCTCTCTCTCTTTCCTCTCCCTCTTTCTCTCTCTCTCTCTCCTCTCTCTCTTTCCTCTCCCCCTCTGTCTCTTTCTCTCCCCTCTCCCTCTCTTCCCTTCTCTTTCCTCTTTCTCTTTCCTCTCTTTCTCTTTCCTCTCCCCCTTTCCTCTCCCTCCCTCCCTCCCTCTTTCCTCTCCCTCTTTCTCTTTCCTCTCCCCCTCTCTTTCTCTCTCTCTCCCTCTCTCTTTCTCTCCCTCTCTCTCTCTTTCTCTCTCCCCCCTCTCTCTCCCTTTCTCCAATCTTCTGCTCACCTGGCAATCTGGCTTCAAGCTGTCCTCCAACAAGCTGACACACATTCTTATTGGGCTAGCTCAAAGGTAGGCAACCTCAGTTCTTTTATGACTCATGGACTTCAACTCCCAGAATTTCTGAGTCAGCATAGCTGGGCTAGCTAGCTCTCTCCTGCCCTTCCTGCTTCCTGCAGAGACACAGCAAAGGGAGGAGCCCCGTCCAATAAGCTTTTCAGCTCGTCGAAAAGGGTGAGGCCACTCTCTTTTTTTACACACACACACACACACACACACACACACACACACAGAGAGAGAGAGAGAGAGAGAGAGAGAGAGAGAGAGAGAGAGAAGGGAAGTGCAAGTGCAAGTGCCTCTCTCTGTCTCTGTCTCTCTCTGCAAATGGCAGAAGAGGCTGGGGGCCGCAGGAGAAGGCTCAAAGAACCGCATGTGGCTCCAGAGCCGCAGGTTGCCAACCTGTGGTCTAGCCACTCTGTGTATCTGCGTGAGCTATAACTCATGGAAGCATATGCTGTTTAGCAAAATTTGTTAGTCAGCTGGTGTACCCTGTTTTTTGGTCACCATAAATTAATATGACTTTCCTCCTATATTTTCAGCTATGATGAGTCCATTAACAGGACTAGAATCCAGGTGCTAAAGTTACTCCATTCTTCTCTAATTCCCTGTACATCTGAGGAAAGAAGCAAGTCAGCCCTGAAATATGCTGTTATGATTTTGATAATAATCCCAAAATTGAAAACAAATAAATACCATATAATTCTAGTTTATTCCACTGAAAGGAAAATCCTGTTTTGAGTATCTAAGAATGAAATATAATTATTATACAGGATTAATTTTGGTTCAAATGTGTTACTATTACAATTTGGGCTACGATGTACATCACCTGCATTAAAAGTCTTAAGTCACTGGCTAAGCAGCTTATAATTGGATTATTCCTTTATCGGATCTTTACAAATATGGATCCAAACATTTTCAATACAACTAAGAAACTTTGATCCAAAACACAATACAGAAACATTAATCCAAGAAAGTAATAAATTAATTGTATTTTTACATGGAATCCACTTGGAACTGCTGACTAGCTTACATCTGACTGTATAACATACTGCAAACCATGCTTTGGTGCTTTCATGGTGCAAAAATGTGAATTCAAAGTACAGGTTCTCATTATTTTTACATGAATCCACCTGAAACTATCATCTAATTATAGATAACATCTGTCTAATAACTATGAATCATCATGGTACAAAAATAGAAATACAAGGCATGGTTCCTCATATTTTGGATGGAATTATTTGAAGGCACAGAATTGGTAGACTTATGATCTATAGACTTATGGTCTATAAATATAAAAATAATGCTTTATTTTAATGGCACTTTCAACCAAAAACATAACAATTTATAAGAGTTTGTACTTTGGGTCCCTTTTTATACACGTTTTTTTTTTTGCCTCAGGTTAAAATGGTCAGATCTGTGCTTCTTATGCTCTCTTTTGTGCAAATTGATATAATCTGTGTTGTGATACTGATTTCAAGCAGATGCATAGTAAAAAAGTCCAGGGAATTCATGAAGATTGGATGCTCTTTGGATCCACATTTCATTTATTTATAGATTTATTTCCCATCTTTTGTACAGACATTCATGGTGGTTTACAAACTGACCCATGTATTTTATTTCTTACAATGAACCTAAGAGTCAATCTGGCATTAGAGAGTGATTGGACTAACATCACTCACTTTCTGTGGCTGAGGTTGGACAAGATCCTGGGTATTTCGGTTCTTGCTTATGTATCTTAATCTATACCATACTGGCTCTCTTTTTTTAACTGAGTGGTGATATCAAGAAAACATCAGATCCATGACTATGAAGATGGGTATGATTGTATGGAGACATGTAAAAACAATTAAGAAGAATGAGACTCTAGATCCAGCATCTTTCTTCCAATCAAATTCAAGAAATCTTATTACAAATTAATGCACTGAATGAACTCAGTCTAAACCCATCTTTCAATCAAAACAGAGAAAGAATCCCAGTAGGCAAATAGGCACAATACCGATTCCAATCCAAATACAGTGTCAGAATCCAATTATATTTCATCTCTAGTTATTAACTATGGAAAACCCCATTCCTGTCTTCCCTGGATTCTTCATACAATGAAGGGAAGGGGGTGAACAAAGGGGCTTTATGGCCCTCACTTCCTTCAATACACTTCAAAGAGACTGGATGTGGATACCACCAAAAGGACTAACCATAACAATGGGGCTATTAGCTTTCATGTACTCCTCTCTGAAGTCTACCTCCTGTCGGCAGTGAGAGAAAGGGACTGTCGCTGAAAGAAGGGGTTGATGGGGGGACTACTGGGGAGCCAACATGCTTGGGGTTTTTCCTAACTCAAGTCCTCAGCTACATGGAGGAATACGGGCAGGACATCCCCAGTGACAAAGCCCGCATCCGGATCATGCAATCTGCCCTGGACGGACTGGCCACAGATTGGATGGTGAATTTGCACGACTCCAATGCCCCAGAGCTCAACGACTTCAACCGTTTCATGTCCTCTCTGAGAAGGTGATTTGAGGACCCCCTGGCTGATCGCAAAGCCCGCGAAAGGATAAAAATGATGAGGCAAGGCAAACACCCGATGGCCGAATATACGCAAGAATTCCGGGCCATTGCCAGCAAACTGAACTGGCCAGAAGACATCCTCCTTAGCCATTTAAAAGACAGACTAAATTATGACCTATATGATGCTTGCCTGCCCCGAGGGGACCCACACCAACTTGAGGAATGGTACATCTTGGCAGAGGAAGCAGAGATCAACATATTGAAGAGGCACCGCTGAGGAAAACAATGGAGCCGTCCCCCACCTGAGTTGACACACGAACCTGTGAAACCATTGGCCACAGCCAAGAAGCAAATGGTGTGTTTCAAATGCGGAAGAGAAGGGCATCGAACTTTAGAATGCCGCTCCAAAGCCCCCCAGCACAACCCAGACAGATCCCTGATCAGCAAATCCAGAAAGTCTCCAGCTAAGCCAAAAGAAACTGTCATGAGAATGATGGAGGGGGTGGAACCCCCACCTCCGTTCATCAGGGGGAAAGAACTCCAGCCTACACTGCAGGGCCAGTGGACGCCTCACACAACAGCTTGGAACCCCTGGTAAGTGGATGCATCGCACCCATCCTCAAGACAGTAACTATATTAATTCCCCCCATGCTCGAAGCCATGAAGGTGAAAGCCATAATAGACTCTGGCTGCATCTGCTGCCTCATTAGCCTGACACTAGTGGGGAATCTGGGCATTCCATCGAGGAGACTGGAACAACCAATCTCATTTGGCCAGTTAGATGGATCCATAGCAGGGGGGGGGGTGCCAGCTACCCTAGCCACTTTACCAATACACCTCTCCCTGGGCAAACATGAGGAGGACATAACGTTTGTGGTGACCCCAGGCATGGAATGCCCAATGATTCTAGGGATGGAATGGTTAAAAAAATGGAACCCCTGGGTGAATTGGAGGATGACAGAAATCAAATTCCTGAAGGGGGACCCTATGGACTTAAAATCCCAAGGGGGGCTACCAGAACCAAGAATAGAAAAAGCATCCATGGAAGAGAAAAAGAGACCACCAGAAATACCAGAGGAATACAGAGACCTTGCTGAAGTTTTCAGTGAGGAGGGGGCGGATGAGCTCCCCCCCCCACCGACCCACAGATTGTGCCATTGAATTCAAGCCTGGGGCAAAACTCCCGAAGCCCAGATTATACTCCATGAGCCCAAAGGAGAAGGAGGAAATGGAAAGATTCATTAAAAAAAACCTAGAGAGGGTTTCATTGAGCCAGCCAAGCCTAAAGTGGCTGCCCCAGTCCTCTTTAGAGAGAAGAACGATGGCTCTTTACGCTTATGCGTGGATTATAGGGCCCTGAATACACTCAGTGAAAGCAACCTATACCCTCTGCCCCTCATGAAAGACATGCTGTCACACCTATCGAAAGGGAAATTTTTTTCTAAACTAGACCTAAGGGAAGCTTACTATGCATGAGAATTAAGGAAGGGGATGAATGGAAGACCGCATTTAACTGCCCCATGGGGTGCTATCAATTCAAAGTCTTTCCATTTGGATTACAAGGGGGCCCTGCAGTATTTATGCAATTAATCAATGACGTTCTAAAGGAGCACCTGTTTAAGGGGGTCCTTGTTTACTTGGATGACATTCTTATCTTCACTGAAACAAAAGAGGAACATGTCAACCTCATCAGAGTGGTTTTAAAGAAACTGCGAGCTGCCCACCTATATGCCAAACTCTCGAAATGCGAATTCCACCAGGAAAGGATAGACTACCTAGGTTATCGCATATCCCCCCATGGCATTGAAATGGACCCAGAGAAGGTCAGAGCAGTATTAGATTGGGCACCACCCCGCACAAGAAAGCAACTACAAAGTTTCCTGCGCTTTGCAAACGTTTACCGCCAATTCATCCCCTCATTTGCCCAGATAGCCTTGCCCCTCACTAACTTACTAAAAAGGAAGGGAGCATCCTCAGTAAAACCTAGCCAGCCACTAACATGGACAATGGAGTGCCAAGCAGCATTTGAGAGATTAAAGAGACTTTTTTCTGCCGAACCAGTACTAAGGCACCCAGACATGGATAAGCCCTTCATAATACAGGCGGATGCAAGTAATGTGGCAGTGGGGGCTATTCTATTACAAGAAAACGATGATGGGGTATTGCAACCATGTGCATATACATCCAAGAAACTCATGGAAACAGAACAGCACTGGCCCGTATGGGAGAAAGAGGCATACGGGATACGTTGGTTATTACTCACATGGCAACAGTTCCTGGAAGGCAACAAAATCCCCTTCCAGGTGTGGACTGATCACAAAAATTTGGAAGCCCTGAAAGCGCCCAGGAAGCTCAATCCCAAACAAGCCCGCTGGTCCCAGCATTTTCACCAGTTCCAATTTAAGCTCAAACATTTGCCATCTCACATGCCCCAATATAACAGCACGTGAGCCACAGATGCTAAACCAATGATGGCAGAGTCACAACTGGCAGCACCAGTAATCACCAGAACCCATGCTAAATTAAAACCACAACTGGACAGCCAAACTGGAATTGAATTCCGGAAAAGTTTGGAAACAGATGAATGGTTCCAGAAAAAGAAAAATGTGTGCACAATGAGAGACGGGTTGCCTTGGGTAGGGGAAAAGTTATATATACCAACAACTGAAAGAGTCACATTCATGCAGCTTTGCCATGACACAAAATCAGCCGGGCATTTTGGATTTGTGAAAACTTTTCACTTAATTAAAAGGCAATTTTTGTGGCCATCCATAAAAAGGACATAGAAAGCTACGTGGCCAGCTGCCCAAAATGTGCTACTCCAAAGAGGTTGCAAGGGAAATCGCCAGGATTATTACAAACAGTGGCAAATCCCTCAGCCCCCTGGAGGGAAATAGCCATGGATTTTATAGTGGATTTGCCAGAAAGCAATTGTTTTCCAAACAGGTGCACTTTATCCCTTGCCAAAAGATTCCCACCGCAAAAGCCTTAGCGAAACTTTTCATCCAGCACATTTACAGATTGCATGGGGTACCCCAACGCATCATCTCTGATAGGGGAGTGCAATTTACATCTGCATTTTGGAAGGAATTTTTATCCCTTTTAGGAACCACTCAGGGACTGACATCTAGCCATCATCCACAAGGGAATGGGGGGGCTAAAAAAATGAACTCAGTATTTGAGCAATATTTAAGATGTTTTCTTAATTTCCAACAGACTGATTGGGTGGACTTACTCCCTTTTGCAGAAGTTGCCTACAATAATGCAATCCACTCCAGCACAGGTTACACTCCTTTTCAAATAACCACCGGTCAAAGTTTCAACCCCATGCCAGAATTAACCCCAAACGAACCAACGATCCCATCACTGAAGGAATGGATGGAAAAACTACAAAACACCTGGCCAATAGTTAGAAAAGCACTAGATGAAGCTAGGCAGGCATACAAAGCACAAGCCGATAAAAAAAGGATTGAGCCTACACCATTCATTATAGGTGAAATGGTGTATCTATCTACAAAATACCTAAAGTCACTACAAGCCTGTAAAAAGCTTGGACCAAAATATATAGGGCCTTTTCCAATTAAAAGAATCATAAACCCAGTAACAGTAGAATTAGAATTACCCAAAAATCTCAGGCAAATACACCCAATTTTTCATTGCAGCTTGCTGAAAAGAGAGCATCAGTCATCTTTACGGCCAAAAATCCTCCCCACCTCCTCCAGTCATGGTGGAGGGCGAACAACACTTCGAAATAAAGGAAATCCTAGACTCTAGGAGATATCATGGAGCGACTCATTACCTAGTTGCCTGGAAACATCTCCCTGCCTCACAAAATGAATGGGTCCACAAACGTCATGTCAGACCCCGAAGCTATTAAAGAAGTTTCACACAGAGTATCCTAACAAGCCTGACTAACTTTTATACCTGTTTTGTTTTCTTTCAGGTGGATCTGTCTTATTTTTAAGGAGGCAGGATGTCAGAATCCAATTATATTTCATCTCTGGTTATTAACTATGGAAAATCCCATTCCTGCCTTCCCTGGATTCTGTCATACGATGAAGGGAAGGGGGTGAACAAAGGAGCTTTATGGCCCTCACTTCCTTCAGTACACTTCAAAGAGACTGGATATGGATACCACCAAAAGGACTAACCATAACAATGGAGCTATTAGTTTTCATTTACTCCTCTCTGACCCCTTTATGGATTACTGCCTTGTCGTGGCGAAGGGGCTTGTGTAACTCAATGAAGCTATAAGCTATGCCGTGCAGGGCCACCCAAGATGGACTGGTCATAGCAGAGAGTTCTGACAAAATGTGATCCACTAGTGAAGGAAATTGCAAATCACTCCAGTATCTTTGCCATGAAAACCCCATGGACAGTACTAAAAGGCAAAAAGATATGATGCTGGAAGATGAGCCCCTCAGGTCGGAAGGTGTCCAATATGCTACTGGGTAAGAGCAGAGGGCTAGTACTAGTAGCGCCAGAAAGAATGAAGCAACTGGGCCAAAGCCGAAAGGACGCTCAGCTGTGGATATATCTGGTGGTGAAAGGAAAGTCCGATGCTGTAAAGATTTTTTCTCCATAGGAACCTGGAATGTAAGATCCATGAATCAAGGCAAGGTAGACGTAGTCAAAAAAGAGATGACAAGACTGAACATCGGCATCTTAGGAATCAGTGAACTAAAATGGACAGGAATGGGTGAATTTAACTCAGATGACCATCAGGTATACTACTGTGGGCAAGAATCCCTTAGAAGAAATGGAGTAGCCTTCATAGTCAATAAAAGAATAGGAAAGCCCTACAGCACCTTATAGAATTAACACCAAAAAATGATGTCCTTATCATCTTGGAGGATTGGAATGCTAAGGTAGGAAGCCAAAAGATAACCGGAATAACAGGCAAGTTTGGCCTTGGAGTACAAAATGAAGCAGGGCACAGGCTGATAGAATTTTGACAAGAGAATACGATGGTCATAACAAACACTCTTTTCCAACAACCCAAGAGACGGCTCTACGCATGGACATCACCAGATGGTTAACATAGAAATCAGATTGACTATGTACTCTGCAGCCAAAGATGGAGAAGCTCTATACAGTCAGTAAAAACAAGACCAGGAGCTGACCGTGGCTCAGATCATGAGCTTCTCGTTGCAAAATTTAGGCTTAAATTGAAAAAAGTAGGGAAAAGCACTAGGCCACTCAGATATGAACTAAATCATATTCCTGATGAATATACAGTAGAGGTGACAAATAGTTTTAAGGAATTAGATCTGATAGACAGAGTGCCTGAAGAACTATGGATGGAAGTTCGCAACATTGTACAAGAGGTAACAACTAAAACCATCCCAAAGAAAAAGAAATGCAAGAAAGCAAAATGGCTGTCTGAGGAAGCTTTGCAAATAGCTGAGGAAAGAAGGGAAGCGAAAGACAAAGGAGAGACACCCAATTGAATGCAGAATTCCAGAGAATAGCTAGAAGAGATAAGAATGCCTTCTTAAATGAACAGTGCAAAGAAATAGAAGAAAACAACAGAATAGGGAGGACCAGAGTTCTCTTCAAGAAAACTGGAGATATGAAGGGAATGTTTCATGCAAAGGTGGACATGATAAAGGACCAAAATGGCAGGGATGTAACAGAGGCAGAAGAGATTAAGAAGAGATGGCAAAACTACACAGAAGAACTATACAAGAAGGAGCTTAATGTCCCAGATAACCACAATGAGATGGTCACTGACCTCGAACCAGACATTCTAGAATGTGAAGTGAAATGGGCCTTAGAAAATCTGAGCAACAACAAAGCTAGCGGAGGTGACAGTATTCCAGCTGAGCTATTCAAAATCTTAAAAGACGATGCAGTAAAAGTGCTACACTCAATTTGCCAGCAAATTTGGAAAACTCAACAGTGGCCACAGGATTGGAAAAGGTCAGTTTACATTCCAATTCCAAAGAAAGGCAATGCCAAAAAATGTTCAAACTATCACACTATTGCACTCATTTCACATGCTAGTAAAGTTATGCTTAAAATCCTACAAGCTAGACTCCAGCAGTGTGTAGATCGAGAACTATCAGAAGTACAGGCAGGATTTCGAAGAGGCAGAGGATCAAATTGCCAACATACGCTGGATCATAGAGAAAGCTAGGGAATTCCAGAAAAACATCTACTTCTGCTTCATTGACTATGCTAAAGCCTTTGATTGGGTGGATCACAACAAATTGTGGCAAGTTCTTAAAGAGATGGGAATACCAGACCATCTCATTTGTCTCTCGAGAAACCTATATGCGGGTCAAGAAGCAACAGTGAGAACTGGACACGGAACTACTGATTGGTTCAAAATTGGAAAAGGAGTCCGGCAAGGCTGTATACTGTCGCCCTGCCTATTTAACTTATATGCAGAGCACATCATGAGAAAGGCAGAGCTAGATGAAACAAAAGTTGGAATTAAGATGGCCGGGAGAAATATCAACAACCTAAGATATGCAGATGATACCACTCTAATGGCAGAAAGTGAAGAGGAACTAAAGAGCCTCTTGATGCGGGTGAAGAAGGAGAGTGCAAAAGTTGGCTTGAAACTCAACATTAAGAAAACCAAAATCATGGCATCCGGCCCTCTCAATTCCTGGCAAATAGATGGGGAAGAAATGGAGGTAGTGACAGATTTTATTTTTCTGGGCTCAAAGATCACCTCAGATGGGGACTGCAGCCAAGAAATTAAAAGACGCTTGCTCCTGGGGAGGAAAGCTATGGCAAATCTAGACAGCATACTAAAAAGCAGAAACATCACCCTGCCAACAAAAGTGCGTATAGTCCAGGCCATGGTTTTCCCAGTTGCAATGTATGGCTGTGAAAGTTGGACCATAAGAAAGGCTGAGGGCTAAAGAATTGAGGCCTTTGAACTATGGTGCTGGAGAAGACTACTGCAAGTCCCTTGGAGTGCAAGGCGTTCAAACTGGTCAGTCCTAGAAGAGATCAACCCTGACTGCTCTTTAGAAGGCCAGATCCTGAAGTTGAAACTCAAATACTTTGGCCACCTAATGAAAAGGAAGGACTCACTGGAGAAGGGCCTAATGCTGGGAAAGATTGAGGGCAATAGAAGAATGGGACGATAGAGAATGAGATGGCTGGATGGAGTCACTGAAGCAGTAGGTGTGAACTTAAACGGACTCCAGAAGATGGTAGAGGACAGGAAGACCTGGAGGAATGTTGTCCATGGGGTCACGATGGGTCGAACACGACTTCGCAATTAACAACAACAACAACTCCTCTCTGAAGTCTACCTCCTGTCGGCAGTGGAGAAAGGGGATGGGAATGTAATGCCTGGGACTGTCGCTGGAAGAAGGGGGTGATGGGGGGCTACTGGGGAACCCCTTAAAACCTTGAATGGGAGAACTTGGACCCCAAGTCCTCTCTAGAATGCCTGCAACCAGTTTCTCTTAATAAAGATGCCTGTTGGAAGAAAGATTCCAAGAGTTCTGTCTTCTTAAGATGCAAAGTGGGGTGGGTCCTTACATACAGATTGATTTAGAAAAGTTCATTTAGTGACCATACAAAGTTACATCACCACTGAAAAAAGTGACTTCTGGCTGTTTTTCACACTTACAACTGTTGCTGCAGCTTCCTCATGGTCACATGATCAAAATTCAAACACTTGGCAACTGACTCATATTTATGACGGTTGAAGTTGACCTTCAAAGTCAATGGTGAAACCAGATTCACTTAACAACTGTGTCACTGATTTAACTGCAGTGATTCACTTTACAACTGGCAAGAAAGGTTGTAAGATGAGACAAAACTTCACTTAATAAATGTCTCACTTAGCAACAGAAATTTGGGGCTCAATTGTGGTCATCAGTCAAGGATTACTTGTATCTCCCCTGCCACCTTATTTTGCAGTAAATGGCTACAAACTTAATTTTCTTGGAACACTTTATGTTAGCAAAAAAATCCTTGGTGACAGCCAGTTAACAATTGTAGGACTAAGTCCTCCTGGTAGAAGTTTTGTGCTAGTACAATATTACAGGTTTTTTATGGATTCAGGATAAAAACCCCAACAACCGAAAAAGGCCAGGTGCTCGCAGAAGGGAAGGGAACAGAACCTCGCAAACCCGTCGAGGCAAACAGCTTAAAGGCAGAAAAGTGACGGGCGCAGAAACGAGCAAGGGCAGACGCCACATCACCACCGCACATGCGCAACAGGCTCGCACATGCTCCCTCATAGCCTCTCAAGGAGTGTGCACATGCTCAGTAGCAAAATGGGCCCTTTTTTGATGCTGGGCTCGTTTTCATAATTCAGCGGCGGATCTCCGGTGTTGCTTCGTTTCTCTTCCCAAACGTGCTGGTGAATTTCGCTTTGGTCATGTCACCTTTGGCCAATCACTTCTGGCTATAATCCCGGAGAGGCAGGGGAGGCTGGGCCATCCCGGCGTCTCTTTTCCTGCTAGCGGTAAGTCCTTGTCCCGTGGCTCGAAGGCCGTAGAACTCAGCCAGGAGTTTATGCCTGCGCGTCCGTTTAGGAAGAGAAGGGAAGGCTTCGGGCACACATGCAGACGGGACTTGGAAAGTGCCCCAGATGGTGAGCCCTCCCCGTGAGATCCCGGGCTGGGGCAGCATCCCGCTTTGCAGAAGTGGGCGACCGGCATCTCTCTGCTCCATCAGTACCCCAGTTCAGTATCTCGGGCAGCTTCTGGTGGGTTGCCGCTCTTCCTTGCTAACAAGCTGCGGAGCCGGCTCTTAAGTGAGGTTGGGAAGGAATTTGGGGACAGCGGAATCCCCGGGAGCTGCTGCTGTTGCCGAGACGCGAAGGGGGGAGAGGGAGGAAATTGCGGAGTGGGAGATATTTTCATGGGGGGGGGGGGGAGACAGGCGGCTATCAAAATATAGGAAAAGCTGTAGGGCGCAAGAGGGAGGGTCTGAGTCTGAAAAATCAGGCTCCACTGCTCGGTTCCGACCGAGGATTTGGAGGGAGACAAATGGTGTTCAGAGGCCTTGTTGGTTCGACAAGGTGCTGGAAGAGCCAAGCGATAAACCTTAGGTATTGTTGCTTGGTGGAAGGAAAAAAAAAAGTGACATCTGTTGCTAAAGTGACACAGGGTATCACTGAAGTGTTTGTATGTTTTCTTAGAAATGTGGCCTCCAATGAAAGGTGCTGTTTCTGCACGTTGAAATGTGTTCTGCAGATCTTCTTTGTGACGATCCTATAAAATGTGTGTGTGTGTGTGTGTGTGTGTGTGTTTATCTCAATAATATTTAATAACTTCAGAAAAGGCCACAAAGATCTCACACTAGTGAATACAGGAGAAGACGTTAGGGAGACCTTGTCATTGGACACGTGAGAGGGCACCATCACTATTTCTACCCTACCAGTGCTGCACTGGAGCATGTCCTTGGTCAAAGCCTAGATGTGCTTATGGGGAGTACAGAGAATCCATGCCTCATAATCTGACTGCAGCCCAGCACCGTTGGCAGAAAAAGATGCTTCTTCTGTTGGAAGGAAGACAACAATTCTGTTGCTATAGATATAAATTCTGTTGAAGAGATATAAATATCCAACCTCTGCATTCAGAGTAAGAAGGCGAAAGAAGGATGGAGAACGAAATATACGCAGCTCATATTATAATGCTCAGTCACTTGCTCTAGAGCTAAAGCTGGTTGAAGATCATAAATGCAGAGGGGTTTTTTTCAGTCAGTGCAGCTGGGAACCAGCAAGCAGTGTTTGTATTAAGTGTAAACAATTATGCTGCTCTTTGTTTAGCTATGTTGATACAGAATATTCAGTAAGTGTCGTGCAAAGAGCATGTAATAATAAAACAGCTTCAATGAATACCTGTCATTATTTCTATTTGAAATTAGAATGTTACAGATTATTGACAATTCATGTAAGTATATTCATTGTAGTAAAAAGCTGAACATTCCAGTGGGAATGAATATACTGTAATTAATAAAATGTTTCGTTAATATTAATTGAACTACTAGGAGAATAAAATTCTAAAAGAGGCCCAAAACCAATTTGTTTTATCTTATAGGTAGCATAATATGAAATACATATCAAAAACTCAATGACAGTATTTGTATTTAGATATTTACGCAGGTGGATTTTCATGCCTATAGCTTCTTTTGGAAGATTTTTTTGTAACAAGGTTTTATTAATAAAGGATTACCATATGTTGCAAAGTTTATAGTTGACAGTTAAAATATGGTCACCCCAATCTAAAACAACTTAAATGAGCTTTAAAATATGTCTATTTTTAATTTATGTATTAGGTGCCTTTGAGTCAGTTTTCAACTCCTGACAATTGCCTGGCCTGATTGTGGTAAGGTATTTTCATGGTAAGGCATTTTGGAAGTGGTTTGCAATTGCCTGCTTGCAAGACTGAGGGGGAGTTACTGATCCAAAGTCACCTAAATGACTTTGTGCTCAGGCAGGACTAGAACTCTCAGTCTGCCAGTTCAGATGCTTTAACAATACCAAACCAGCTCTCGTGCGTGCTTGTGTGTGTGTGTGTGTGTGTGTGTGTGTGTATTCCTTGTGTAGGAGCCAAATTAATAAGCTCTAGTAGCTGAACATTAGAGAATATTATTTCTATCTATGATGTTTAAAAGTGTTTGCTTCCTGTGCGAAGTATATCCTAGTTTTTCACCGAACCTCATCAAATTGCATTTTTGTTCTTTCTTATCTATCATAGGTCAACTTTCATCCTGGGCTTCAAGTCCCCACGATGAAGTTTTTCTTGGCAATTGTTGTGGTTGCTTTTTTCTTATATATTGGGGAAGTCTGTTCCAAAGAGAAATCTTCAAAGAAAGGAAAAGGGAAAAAGAAGCAATATCTCTGTCCTTCGTATGTTCATTACATTTTTATACAATGTCTGAAATACTGTATAGTTGCACATTAAGAAATTCCTATAATTAAATGTAGGCTTTTCATAAAGCAAGATAATTCATATAAGCAGTACTGTAACTTTTTAGGGATTTAGACAAGAGACTTTCTCAATGTAGAATTTGAACCTGGAACTTTGTAAATGAAAACCATGTGTACTGTCATGAAGCTATGATTAAATAAGACTTCATATGGTTGATACAGACACAAAATAATGATCAGAATTTAAGATGTGTGAGTGTTGAAAAGCATATTAATCATTATACTATAATATGCCTCTTAAGTCCTTGTGCAGGTAGCTTGATTTTGCATGTGCAGAGAAATTATTCACTTATGTTGATCAGGAATAGATAAAGCCAGAGTGTGACTTTTTAGGCAAATTGACATGAGAGAAATTAATTCTTACTCATATTTTTATATACTTGAAGGTACGGAAGGTGTAACCAACCTTAGCATGCCATGGTCACGGATAAATTGTTAGTTCTGTTGACATTAGCAGCCAGCTTCTGTGCAATTATCTCGCCAGTAATTTTGAGCTTGTATAATACAAAAGTATTTCCTGTTTTTTTTTCTTAATGCATAAAGATATAGTACAGGTAGTCCTTGACTTACAACAGTTCATTTAGTGACTGTTCAAAGTTACAAAGGAGAGCAAGAGTAAAGAAACATAAAAAACAACATACTACTTAAAATATATATCCATCCTAAGCTAATGTATATTTATTTCCTACATTTCTTATTCTTTTTAACCATAATTAAAATATATATTTAATCTTTAAACATTTCATTTAATACATCTAGTCATCTAGTCCTTTAACTCTTATTCAAAATATTTTTTTCCCATTATAATTTTATTAAATTCAATCACATTTAAGTATCTAAAACATTTCCTTTATCTAAGTCATTTCAACTTTTTTATATTACTCATATCATGAAAGAGAACAAAAAAGGGAAAAAAGCATACTATATTATTTAGGGAATTCATTCCTCTTAGAATGACATATATATTTCAAAACTTTTCTATTTCTTTAACCATATTCAAACAAATGTTTCTGTTTTAAGTATTCTCTCTGGTAAGTCCCATCATCTATTTTCTTGGTTTCCACTTTAGTCCTTTTCCTTTGCCCAGTATCTTTCTTAATCAATGTATTTTGCTGAATCAAAAAGTTTTTCGTATGTTTGTAAATGTTGCTGTAGATATAAAAAAGTAAATCAGGTGAAGTGTCTTTGTACGGGGCTTCTGCCTTTCCATGTTTGTTGAAAATCTTTTTTTTTCTTTTTCTCTGCTTCTCTTTTCATTTCCTTTCTCTCTGATGTTCCTAACATCGCTACAGTCCATTTTATCCAATCTGTTTTCTTGTCCTCAAGATTTATTTTGTAGTCTTAAGGGATAAGTTGTTTTTTTCCAATTCTTATGAATTTTTTCCCACCAGGATTAAATCATGTTTCCTTGTTTTGTTAAGTTCCATCTTTAAGTTTCTATTCTCAATTCTGTATCCATTTATCTGTTTTATCTGCTCTTTCTCTGTTGTTGTTTTCTGGGAATTTTTTTGTTGTAAGGTAACTTGGAAATAGATTGATCTATATTTTCAAAATTATTTTGGATTTCTTTGTGGTTTAAAGTCATTGTTGCTTGAATTAGTTGCAGTATACTATATATCTCCTCCTGTGAAGTATTTTTGTTTTCTTAATATGTTCTTTCTACATGTCTCTGATCTATGATGGCCAAGAATTTGAGTTTTTCTCTTCCTTTCTTTTCTTTGCAAATAGCTTTAGAGCAGTGGTTCTCAACCTGTGGGTCGGGACCCCATTTGGGGTCAAACGACCATTTCACGGGGGTCGCCAAACCATGCTGTCCGCCATTTTTTCCCTTTTCCCTAGCTGTCCTACTCTCTCTTATTGGTGGCCACACCAACTTGGGGGTCACCACAACATGGGGAACTGTATTATGGGGTCACGGCATTAGAAAGGTTGAGAACCACTGCTTTAGAGTCCCAATTAAATAGATATTTGTAATCCAAACAGTTCAAAAAAGATTTTTTTTCTGAAATTTATAATTCTCTTTGTCTACAGTCCAGATTATTGTCTTTTTTTGTCACAGCT
Organism: Crotalus tigris; assembly: GCF_016545835.1. Lineage (NCBI taxonomy): Eukaryota > Metazoa > Chordata > Lepidosauria > Squamata > Viperidae > Crotalus > Crotalus tigris. Next base: position 796,952 of record NW_024097086.1, on the reverse strand, counting down.
GTTCTTTGTTGTTAAAACTTTGAAGGTCACAAACACAGATTAGCTTTTCCCAGGTTTTGCCAAGTCTTATATTAAAGTCATAGCTGTCATAGTCTTCATCCACCTCTAGGTGTCAGCAACTATTTGTTTTTCAATTTCCAAAATGAACAATTATCTTTAAAATGAGAGTCTTAACCATTCAAACAATTTTAGATTTATCCAGATTGAAGTTTTAAATTTCAGATTTTATATTTATTTCATTTCCATATATTTTGATCCTCCATAAAAAGATTAATTCATCACTTCTGTTAGTATAACGGTGGGGCGGAAATTCCCCTCCTTCCCTTTCAGAGGTATTTTGCTTCTTGGGGATCTTTTCCAGGAAATTAAATGTAAAATAGAAAAGAGAAGATCGAATTCTTCACCCAGTTTCAAGCACGCTGTTCACAGTTGTGTTGGTTAGTGTTTTTGGACTTCAGTTGCTAGTAGCTTGGGCTGGTTGATGCAATACGGCCAGCCTTTCTCCTATCGGGTTAGAAGGCTTTCCCCAAGTTGAACGGAACAGCCACTGCCGTTCCAGAATCGCTGGAGCATCCTTCTTTCTTCATCACCTCTCTGGGGCGACTTAGACCCATTTAGGGTCCCCAGGCAGAGTGAAATTAGCCGCAGGGGTGCAATGAATCCGCAAGCCCGCAATTGGTCGCTATCTCACAAAACTGGAAGTCCTGCAAAGACTTTTTAGTAATTGACCTCAGTGACCTCTAAGTGAACAGGACCTGCTAATTCTAAAAATTTAATATAGGGTCCATGTGATATTAGTCAAAGATGGTATGAATTTTGCTTTGAGGTTTGGACAATACCATTTTATTTTGTGCAGTTATGGTTCTTTTGTTTTTTCAAGGGTAAAAGTATTGGAAAAGTTTAAAAAACAGAACAAAAGATATATTGAGTTTAAATTTTGCCTTATTCAAAGAGTTTAAAGGAATTGCTTATTGAACAGTGCAAATTCAGATTATAAACTCAGTAATATATATCCAAAGTGATTATATCCTCCTAATATATATACTGTTATGTTTTATATCAGTGGTTCTCAACCTTTCTAATGCCGTGACCCCATAATACAGTTCCCCATGTTGTGGTGACCCCCAACCAGTTATACATCACTGGGTGTCGGGCATGGCCAAAGAAAAGGGGGGAAAAATGGCGGACAGCCTTGTTTGGCAACCCCTGTGAAATGGTCGTTCGACCCCAAATGGGGTCCCGACCCACAGGTTGAGAACCACTGTTTTATATGCTAAATTTACAATAATATCTAGCATAAACCTATTTTTGCAAAATACTGTATGTACATGTCCCAAACTGTTTTATGAATATAAAATATACATGGCTATCAATTTCTTAATCCTTATATAGTTTAAATGATCTTTACTTAACTTTAATTTGCTTCAGTTATCAGGATTTCCAGACACTGCCGCAAAACAATAGTATTACATTAAAATACTGTTTGTAGGAAAATAGAGTACAAATGTATTACTATATGAATGTTTTAAAAATCCTCTATTAACAATAATAATAAAAAATAATCCAATTATTTCAAAATCTATTAATCTGCATACTCAGTCCAATAGTAGTCCTTATGCATTTTTACTTGCATTGTATTTCAAATATATAACCATATATAAATTTTAATTTCCTTATATTTATAAGCCTTAAGAACAAACTATTCTATTCAAAGAAAATATGACTATTAATTATAAATTATTAAGTATTTAAAACTTCTACTTCATATACGAGGTGTCACATGTTCCGACTAATGAAGCACTTCAAAGAACTTTCAGGCATGTTTCCTAAAATCTTTATTGCAGAGCTACAGTTTTGCCGGTCGCCATGATGGACTGGTTGATGCCAGAATCTGAACTTCCTTTCGCTGGCATCAAGCTTCCTTGCTAAACCCCTCCCTTCTCATGCAGTCACAGGTCACATTATCCAATTAGTGAGAAGGTCAAAAGTTTGCTTCCTCTTTCTTTCCCGGGCTTTTTCCCCCGCCCAGTCTAAGCTAAGTATTAACCCAATAAATGCCAGACAGTTTTGCATTTTGTCAAAGCAAGAATATACAGTATTTGCAGCATTGACATCCGGCCCCCCTTACAAGAAGGACAGATCCTGTAAAGTAAACAAAAGCATATGTTAAGTGTTATCTTTCGGTTTGCTGGGGTGTTTCACATAAAACCTTTCGATCAATCTGTTGGCGTTCACTTCACTAGATTTCACCCAGGTGGCTTCAGACAATGGGTATCCCTTCCATTGTACTAAGTACTGTAATATCCCTCTAAAGATTCTGGAGTCAAGCATACGTTTCACTTCATAGTGGGTCTGCCCTGCCACTACGAGGGGTCCAGGTGCCTTCTTTGGAGGAGGTCTCAAAGTGGAGCCCCGATAAGGCTTCAACAAACTACAATGGAAGACTGGGTGAATTTTCCCTAACAGTTTAGGGAGTTTTAGTTGTACTGTGACTGGGTTGATGACCTTTACTATGGGGAAAGGCCCCAAGAATTTTGGTCCCAATTTCTTGCTGGGCAATTTGAGGCGTAGATATTTAGTTGACAGATAGACCTTTTCCCCAACTTGGAATGTTCTTTGGGGAGCCCTCTTTTTATCAGCCTGCTTTTTATAGGTTTCAAAAGTCTTTTTTAACGCAGTTTTTGTGTTTTTCCAAACTTCTTCCCACCCTCTCACCCATTGATCAAGTGTCTGTGAAGCGGAGGGCAACTGAGAATATTCAGGAATTGGGTTGAATTCTTTCCCTGTGGCTACTTTGAAAGGCGTGTAGCCGGTGCTGCTGTGCACGGAATTATTGTACGCCACCTCCGCAAAAGGGAGGAGATCAGTCCAGTTCGTCTGTTGATAAGAAACGTAGCACCTAAGATATTGCTCCACCATTTTGTTAGCGGCTTCAGCGGCCCCATTGGTGGCTGGATGAAAAGCAGATGATAACCCTTGAGATGATCCAATCAATGTAAGGAAATTTCTCCAAAACTTTGCTGTGAATTGCACCCCCCTGTTTGAGATTATTCGCTTAGGGGCACCATGCAGCCGGTAGATATGTTTCAGGAACAATTTGGCCAGGCGTTGGGCAGATGGGAGTCCTTTGCAGGCGATGAAATGAGCCTGTTTCGAGAACAGGTCTATCACAGTCCAGATGACAGTATTTCCCCTACTTTCAGGTAGGTCCACTATAAAGTCCATAGCTATTTCTTCCCAGGGTTGAGAAGGGTCTGCCACGGGTTGCAGTAACCAGGAGTTTTCCCCGGGATTCTTTTCATTGTGGCACATACAGTACAACTTTTTACATAGTTTTCCACATCCTTTTTCAGCCCCGGCCACCAGAATTGCCGGCAGGTGAGGTGTAGGGTTTTCAAATATCCAAAGTGTCCGGCCTGCTTTACATCGTGGCTGTGGTTGAGAGCATTAAGACGGAGCGCTTCTGGCAAATATAACTTCCCCCCTTTGTAAGCCAAGCCATCCCTGCATGTTAGGGACGCTTGATTATCTTTGAACCATTGGTCAGTGAGGAGCTCTCGTTTTATTTTCTTCACTCCAGGGTCATCCGGATTGGGGACCCTGCGAGGTGTAAGTTGAGCGACAGTTTGTGGATTGGGAATAATTGCCTCGTTAACCTGCTTTCGTTCACTTTTGTACTGGGGTAACCGGGATAGCGCATCAGCTAGAAAGTTCTTTCCTCCTGGTATGTACTTTAGAGTGAAGTTGAAGCGGTTAAAGTACTGTGCCCACCGTACTTGCTTTGGTGACAATTTGCGAGGAGTTTTCAGTGCCTCTAGGTTCTTGTGATCCGTCCATACCTCAAATGGCACCTTGCTCCCTTCTAGATAGTGTCGCCAGTTCAATAGCGCCCACCTAATTGCGAAGGCCTCTTTCTCCCAGATTGCCCATCTTCGCTCGCTCTCAGTGAATTTCTTAGAGGTGTAGGCACAGGGTTGCAGGATCCCATTTTTGTTCTTTTGAAGTAACACTGCTCCAACCGCCACATCGCTGGCATCGGCTTGAATCACAAAGGGTTCCCCTGGGCAGGGGTGCTTTAGAACTGGTTCAGCGGCAAATAGTCTCTTTAAATTCTCAAAAGCTGTTTGACAGCTCATTGTCCATGCTAGTGGTTGGCCCGGTCGTGGCTTCCCTCCTCCTTTGTCTGTTTTGAGTAGTTCTGTAAGAGGAAGGGCAATCTCGGCAAAAGAAGGGATGAATTGATGATAAAAGTTGGCAAAACCCAGAAAGCTCTGGAGCTGTTTGCGAGTCCTTGGGGGCTGTCATTCGATTATAGTTTTCACCTTGGCCGGATCCATTTCAATACCCTCATTGGAAATTCGGTAGCCAAGATAGTCTAATTGGGTTTGGTGAAATTCACATTTTGACAATTTGACATAAAGCTTGGCATTCAATAGCTTCTTTAACACTTCTCTCACTAGCTTTATGTGATCAGTCATGTTTGTGCTGTATATCAGGACATCATCAAGATACACCAAACCCCTTTGTACAAGTGATCATGTAGAACCTCATTGATCAACTGCATAAATACAGCTGGGGCCCCCTGTAGTCCAAATGGCATGACTTTGAACTGATAGCTCCCCATTGGACAGTTGAAGGCAGTTTTCCACTCGTCTCCCTCTTTTATTCTCACCCGGTAATATGCCTCTCTTAGGTCTAACTTAGTGAAGACACTCCCCTTAGCCAGGTGGGTCAATAAATCCTTTAGGAGGGGGAGAGGGTATTTATTTTCCACACTTACAGCATTGAGTCCCTTGTAGTCTACGCAGAGACGAAGAGACCCATCTTTTTTCTCTTTGAACAACACAGGGGCTCCCACGGAAGATTTGGCTTGTTCAATAAACCCCCTCGCTAGGTTCTTGTTCACATATCGCTGCATCTCCTCCATTTCGAGGGGGGACATAGCATACATCCTCGGACATGGGAGTTTGGCTCCGGGCACCAGTTCGATGGAGCAGTCATTGGGTCTATGAGGGGGTAGGGCATCACATTCTTTTTCACTGAACACCTCCGCCAGGTCTAAGTATTCTTTGGGGATGACTGGTTCACCTGGCGTCAGTGAGGCGGCCATGTGCGCTCGCTCATTGGGTGGCCTAAGATGCCCAGTAACATCTGTTGAATCAATGGGGGGATCAGGCCCTATAGGTAGTCTCACAATTCTCATTCCTTTCTCCCACCAGATAAACGGTTTCCATTTGTCCAACCAGGCTAGTCCTAGGATCACTGCCTCGGTCATTTTTGGAGCAACCAGGAAACGAATAAACTCCCAGTATGCACCTATTTCCAGGCGTAAAGGCTCAGTTAATTGTGTAATAAGAGTCCCTCCCATCAGGGAGCCATCGGCTTGCTCAAATCTCATCGGTTTGGAAAGCTGTTTTGCCCTTATGCCCATTTTCATGGCAAACGCCAGACTAATAATGCAGCGGGTACATCCCGAATCAGTTAGTACGTTTAAGTCTATTTGTGCCCCAGACTTAGGGATTATAAGTTTGGCGGCCAGTGAAAAAGGCAGGATTTGTCGACTCACCATTGGGTCATTTTCTCCTTCATCGTCGCTATCAAAGAAGGGAAGAGCAGGGGCAGGTCCACCTGGGGTCTTGGCATCCTCCTATGTGAGGGGTGTAACCTGGGCAACTGGTTCTTGCGTGAGTCGATTGGATTTTTCTCTTGTTAGCCGCTGAGCAGGTTTCTTTTGCATTGCCGGTCCTGGCTTGCTCTGCAGTCGAGGGTAGGGGACTGGGCAGGTGGCCGCTCGGTGTCCTCCTTGTCCACACCGGAAACACTCGAAGGAAGGGCGTGCAGGTGGCCTGGGTCTCTCAGCCCTTGCAGTAGTTGAAGGCTTTCATGGGGGTGATTGCTGTCCAGGTAGCTCTGGTTGCTGTTCGGGTCCCTGTGGGGGAGGCTTTTTATAGCGAGAGAGCTTAACATCTAGCTTCACGGCTGTCTGGTACCACTCCTGAAGCCGATCAGGTATTTCTCGATAGATGCAGGCCTGAGAGAGGTGATCGTCTAATCCCTCAATGAAGAAATGGATGAGGGACTGCTCAGGCCACCCCTCTATTTGATCTGCTATCTTGCGGAATTCTCGCACGTACTCCAGGGCAGGCCTCCCGGCTTGTTTTATTTTGTGAATTTGTCCTACTGCTTTGAGGCCAATGGATGGGTCCTCAAATCGTTCTCTCAGACTTAAAAGAAAGCGGTGGGGATCTTCCAATTCAGGGGCTTGCTCGCTATATAAATGGTTCAGCCATTCAGATGCTTCTCCCTCTAGGTTGGATGCAATAACATCGACCATGGCCCCTGGTTCCGGGTACAGATAGGCCCAGCATTTCAAGTGAAAATGCACTTGGTTGAGAAAAAAAATCAGCTTCTCTGGGTCCCCATCAAAGGTTGCATTGAAGGGTGGTGCGAACACAGGCTGCTGTGGCCCCCACTGGGGCTGGTTCCATGGCTGCTGGGCCCTCTGCTGCTGGCCAGCGGGGTTGGATGGTACCCCCTGCTGCTGTAGGCCTCCCAATGGTGACTGCGCAAGTGGGGGTTGTAGTGGTCTTCTCTGTTGTTGGACTGGAGGGGTTGGTGGTGCCCTTTGCTGCTGCTGATCATTCATCTGCTGGGGAAACCCATCTACCCATTGCTGCAGATGCCTCAGACTGGAACTCACCCTCTCTTCAGGGTTGGGGTCTCTGGCCGGCGAAGGCAGGGTCTGACAGGCTCCCTGCTGGGCTTCCCACTGTCCTTGTGGCCACCCCAGTTGCTGTAGGCCCCAACCTGGCTGCAGATTTATGCCCAGGGGTTGCACATTTGGGGGCTGTGGCCAACCTCCTTGCTGTGGCTGTTCTCCCCCCAGCTGCTGATTTCCTGGCTTCTGTACCACCCCAAGACATTGCATGGCCTCTATTAGCTGTGGTAAGTTCAGAAGACATGGATCAGCCACTTGCTGGGAAACCCAATTTCCCCTTTGCTGCAGAGGATTCAAACTGGGATTCTCTCTCTCAGGGCTGGAGCCCATGGCAGAAACATTTGCAATAGGAGGGCTGAAGGTTTCACTTTGTAGGAACTGATTTCTGTTTTTTATTTCTAAGTTTTGAAATCTTTCCAACGACTCACCCATAACTGTATTATCTGTCCATTCTGCTTTTGAAGTCTTCGCTCTCAGCTGGGAAATCTGCCAAATTCCTCTCTCCTCCGGCTTGCTGGCTGTTGCTTCCCCCCCCCCCCCCGGGGAAACTGTTGCAGCCACGGGGCTGGTCTCAGGCAATCTTTCTTTCTCCATAATGAGATCTTCCCCGAAACTTTGCCAGCTCCTCTCAGGCATAGAGGCAGCTGATGGAGTTCGGTTTGAAAAGAGTGTTGGATTCTGGCATGATGTCACATGTTCCGACTAATGAAGCACTTCAAAGAACTTTCAGGCATGTTTCCTAAAATCTTTATTGCAGAGCTACAGTTTTGCCGGTCGCCATGATGGACTGGTTGATGCCAGAATCTGAACTTCCTTTCGCTGGCATCAAGCTTTCCTTTTCCTTACCCCTCCCTTCTCATGCAGTCACAGGTCACATTATCCAATTAGTGAGAAGGTCAAAAGTTTGCTTCCTCTTTCTTTCCCGGGCTTTTTCCCCCCGCCCAGTCTAAGCTAAGTATTAACTCAATAAATGCCACACAGTTTTGCATTTTGTCAAAGCAAGAATATACATTTGCAGCATTGACATCAGGGCAATTTGGAAATAAACCTCCGTTTGGTTATCAGTGACAGATACTCGCAGATACAGAACTTTTATTATACACATTAGAAAACTACAACATTATATTACTTGTCTTACAAGGTTTGAAATTCCGTAGTAGTGGTCACTCGGTGCCAGATCTGGGCTATGGGGGGGGGGTGATCAAAAACATCCCAACGGAACTGCTTCAAAAGTTCTTGGGTGCGGCTAGTGGTGTGTGGGTGAGTATTATCGTGAACCAACACCACACCGGAAGTCAGCATGCCCTGATTCTTATTATGGATGGCTCATCTGAGTTTTCGTAATGTTTCACAGTAAACTTCTGAATTGATGGCTGAACCACACTCCATGAACTTCATTAGCAGTACTCCTTTCACATCTTCATATTTGGCGGGATTTTCCATGGCACCACTTCTGGTGTGGTGTTGGTTCACAATAATGCTCGCCCACACACTGCTAGACGCACCCAAGAACTTTTGAAACAGTTCTGCTGGGATACTTTTGATCACCCCCCATAGCCCAGATTTGGCGCCGAGTGACTACTACTAAGAATTTCAAACCTTGTAAGACATTATGACAAGTGCTCTTGAATACTGTGTGTATGTGTGTATGTGTATTGATCCTGCCTACGTAGGGACAATTCAATAGTGATCCTGCCGGCTGACAAGGGCAGAGCCACTGTGGTCATGGACAGAATAGAGTACACTCAGAAAATCCAGACCTTGCTTAATGATGAAGATTCCTATCGAGTTGTCAATAAAGACCCCATGACAACACTCAGGAATCAAATCAATAAGGTGGCCAACAAACTTAACCGACAAGGGAAGATTCACGAAGAGGACTTAAAAATGATCTGCCCCAGGAATTTGGCCACAGCACACATTTATGAGCTACCTAAAATACACAAAACAGGTATCCCATTGCGTCCGATTGTATCACTTAGAGGCACCCCAACATGGCTTAGCACACAATTTCAATACCTGGTCAAAAACACCTCTACCACCATAAGATTGGCTGAGGACGTTTTACAAAAGCTGAAGATACTGACAATAGAGGATGATGAGATCATGATGTTGTTCGATGTGATATCATTGTTTACATCCATTCCCCAGGATCTGGCCAGGTCGGTCATGAACAAATTACTGTAGGACAAGAAACCACAAACATCTGGTTCACTGAATCCCAAAGATTATATACAGCTCCTCAATTTTTTTGTCTAAAAACATACTTCACGTTCAATGGCTCTATATATGAACAGATCAAGGTCACGCCTATGGGGTCTCCCATTTGGGGAATAATCGCCGAGGCGCTGCTGCAGAAGTTAGAATCTACAGCGATGAGGGATTACAAGCCCAAATTTTGGGCCAGGTATGTGGATGGCACATTTGTGGTCATCAAGCACCATGACCAAGTGTCAGAATCCAATTATACTTCATCTCCAGTTATCAATTATAGAAAACCCCATTTCTGCCCTCTCTGGATTCTGTCATAAAGAGAGGGCGGTGAACAAAGGGGCTTTATGGCCCTCACTTCCTTTGGTACAACTTCAAAGGGTTTGAATGTGGTTAGCACCAAAAGGCCTTAGTATAACAAAGGAGGCTATTTACCTTTCATGTAGTTTATCTGAAGTCTCCATCCAGCCGGAAGAAAGGAAAAAAGGGGTGGGATTGTGATGCCTGAAACTGTCACTGAAAGAGGGGGGTGATTGGGTGGGACTACTGGGGAACACCTTAAAACCTCGAATGGGAGAGCTTGGACCCCAAGTCCTGTCTAGAACGCCTGCAACCATTTTCTCTTAATAAAGGATTCCTGTTGGAAGAATTATTCCAAGAGTTCTGTCTTCTTAAGATGCAAAGTGGGGTGGGTCCTTACATTAGACAGGACTTGCAAAATTAATCCACCTGGAAGGGAGACCCTTGCCGGGGGATTTTGCAAAAAATTACCATGTCAGACAATGGAGCAAGAAAGGGGGAAAACTCCCTGGAAAGAGAGCCGCTGACCAAATTGGAACCTTGCCAGATGTTGGGATCCGAGAGGTCAGATTCCTCAGGAGAAGAAGTGGTGGAGACACGGGACCACAAGCCTCGCTGGTCAATGGGCGTTGGAAAGAAAAGTGAGTGGGGAAAGGAATCAAGAAAGATGACCCTGAGACGGGGGACCAAGCAACCAGAATGGAAGCAGGAGATGGAGAAATCCCTGCACGCAAGTGAAGAGGGAGAAAGCTGGGCACCGTACTCAGACTGGATCCTAGAGAAAGCTATTGACCTGATGAAGAGAACTCTCAGCTCCCTAAGAGAGGAGAATCCTGAGTCCTACGGCCACCCCAGCTCCTGGAGCCGCAAAGGGAGAGACACCGAGGGGGACGTGGAACCTGCAACCCCGGGGACATCTACTGATCCAGTAGTCCCCACCCCCTACCGGACCACAGATGGCAATCTGGACGGAAGACACTACCACCAACAACGGAGGCACAGATCCATTCCAAGACGTCCACCGTTGGAGGTGAAATTCAAAGGGGAGCCAACACGCTTGGGGTTTTTCCTAACCCAAGTCCTCAGCTACATGGAGGAATACGGGCAGGACATTCCCAGCGACAAAGCCCGCATCCGGATCGTGCAATCTGCCCTGGATGGACCGGCTGCAGATTGGGTGGTGAACATGCACGACTCTAATGCCCCAGAGCTCAACGACTTCAACCATTTCATGTGCTCTCTGAGAAGACGATTTGAAGACCCCCTGGCTGATCGCAAAGCCCACGAAAGAATAAAAATGATGAGGCAAGGCAAACACCCGGTGGCTGAATATACGTAAGAATTCTGGGCTATTGCCAGCAAACTGAATTGGCCAGACGACATCCTCCTTAGCCATTTCAAAGACGGACTAAATTATGATCTATATGACGCTTGCCTGCCCCGAGGGGACCCACACCAACTTGAGGAATGGTACATCTTGGCAGAGGAAGCAGAGATCGACATATTGAAGAGACACCGCCGAGGAAAACAATGGAGCCGCCCCCCGCCTGAGCTGACACACGAACCGGTGAAATCATCGGCTACAGCCAAGAAGCAAATGGGGTGTTTCAAGTGCAGAAGAGAAGGGCATCGAGCTGTAGAATGCCGCTCCAAAGCCCCCCAGCACAACCCAGACAGATCCCCAATCAACAAATCCGGAAAGTCTTCAGCTAAGCCAAAAGAAACTGCCATGAGAATGATGGAAATTGCGGAACCCCCCACTTCTGCTCATCAAGGGGAAAGAACTCCAGCCTACACCACAGGGCCGGTGGATGCCTCAGATGACAGCTCGGAAGGTGAACCCCTGGTAAGTGGACACATCACACCCATCCTCAAGACAGTGACTATATTAATCCCTCCCATGCCCGAAGCTGTGAAGGTGAAAGCCTTAATAGGCTGCACCCGCTGCCTCATTAGCCCAACACTAGTGGGTAATCTGGGCATCCCATCGAGGAGACTGGAACAACCAATCTCATTTGGCCAGTTAGATGGATCCATAGCAGGGGGGAGTGCCAGCTACCCTAGCCACTCTACCAATACACCTCTCCCTGAGCAAGCATGAAGAGATCATAATGTTTGTGGTGACCCGAGGCATGGAATGCCCAATGATTCTAGGGATGGAATGGTTGAAAAAATGGAACCCCTGGGTAAATTGGAGGACGACAGAAATCAAATTCCCGAAGGGGGACCCTATGGACTTAAAACCCCAAGGGAGGCTACCAGAATCAAGAATAGAAAAAGCATCCATAGGAGAGGAAAAAAGATTAACAGAAATACCAGAGGAATATAGAGACCTTGCTGAAGTTTTCAGTGAGGAGAGGGCAAATGAGCTCCCCCCCCCACGACCCACAGACTGTACCATTGAATTCAAGCCTGGGGCAAAACTCCCGAAGCCCAGATTATACTCCATGAGCCCAAAGGAGAAGGAGGAAATGGAAAGATTCATTAAAAAAAACCTAGAGAGAGGTTTCATTGAGCCAGCCAAGCCTAAAGTGGCTGCCCCGGTCCTCTTTAGAGAGAAGAAGGATGGCTCTTTACGCTTATGCGTGGATTATAGGGCCCTGAATACAATCAGTGAAAGCAACCTATACCCTCTGCCCCTCATGAAAGACATGCTGTCACACCTATCGAAAGGGAAATTTTTTTTTCTAAACTAGACCTAAGGGAAGCTTACTATCGCGTGAGAATTAAGGAAGGGGACGAATGGAAGACTGCATTTAACTGCCCCATGGGGTGCTATCAATTCAAAGTCTTGCCATTTGGATTACAAGGGGGCCCTGCAGTCTTTATGCAATTAATCAATGACGTTCTAAGGGAGCACCTGTTTAAGGGGGTCCTTGTTTACTTGGACGACATTCTTATCTTCACCGAAACAAAAGAGGAACATGTCAACCTTGTCAGAGCGGTTTTAAAGAAGCTGCGAGCCACCCACCTATATGCCGAACTCTCAAAATGTGAATTCCACCAGGAAAGGATAGACTACCTAGGTTATCGCATATCCCCACAGGGCATTGAAATGGACCCAGAGAAGGTCAAAGCAGTATTAGATTGGGCACCACCCTGCACAAGAAAGCAACTACAAAGTTTCCTGGGCTTTGCAAACTTTTACCGCCAATTCATCCCCTCATTTGCCCAGATAGCCTTGCCCCTCACTAACTTACTAAAAAGGAAGGGAGCATCCTCAGTAAAATCTAGCCAGCCACTAACATGGACAATGGATTGCCAAGCAGCGTTTGAGAGACTAAAGAGACTTTTTTCTGCCGAACCAGTACTAAGGCACCCAGACATGGACAAGCCCTTCGTAATACAGGCAGATGCAAGTGATGTGGCAGTGGGGGCTGTTCTATTACAAGAAAACAATGAAGGGGTATTGCAACCCTGTGCATATACATCCAAGAAACTCACGGAAACAGAACAGCGCTGGCCTGTATGGGAGAAGGAGGCTTATGGGATTCGTTGGGCATTACTCACGTGGCGACAGTTCCTAGAAGGCAACAAAATCCTCTTCCAGGTGTGGACTGATCACAAAAATTTGGAAGCCCTGAAAACGTCCAGGAAACTCAATCCCAAACAAGCCCGCTGGTCCCAGCATTTTCACCAGTTCCAATTTAAGCTCAAACATTTAGCAGGAAGAAAGAACTTCCTGGCAGATCTCGCATGCCCCAATATAACAGCGCACGAACCACAGACTCTAGACCAATAATGGCAGAGTCACAACTAGCAGCACCAGTAACCACAAGAACCCAAGCCAAATTAAAACCACAACTGGACAGCCAAACTGGAATTGAATTCAGAAAAAGTTTGGAAACAGATGAATGGTTCCAGAAAAACAAAAATGTGTGCTCAATGAGAGACGGGTTGCCTTGGGTAGGGGAAAAGTTACATATACCAACAACTCAAAGAGTCACTTTCATGCACCTTTGCCATGACACAAAATCAGGAGGGCATTTTGGATTTGTAAAAACTTTACATTTAATTAAATGGCAATTTTGGTGGCCATCCATAAAAAAGGACATAGAAAGTTATATAGCCAGTTGTCCAAAATGTGCCACGGCAAAGAGGTTGCAACGAAATTGCCAGGACTATTGCAAACAGTGGCAAGTCCCTCAGCCCCCTGGAGAGAAATAGCCATGGATTTTATAGTGGAATTGCCAGAAAGCAATGGGAATACTGTGGTCTGGATGGTCACGGACTTGTTTTCCAAACAGGTGCACTTTATCCCTTGCCAAAAGATTCCCACTGCAAAAGCCTTAGCAAAACTTTTCATCCAGCACATTTACAGATTGCATGGGGCACCCCAACGCATCATCTCTGACAGGGGGGTGCAATTTACGTCTGCATTTTGGAAGGAATTTTTATCCCTCTTAGGAACCACTCAGGGACTGACATCTAGCCACCACCCACAAGGAAATGGGGGGGCTGAAAAAATGAACTCCGTACTTAAGCAATATTTAAGATGTTTTCTTAGTTTCCAGCAGACTGAGTGGGTGGACTTACTCCCTTTTGCAGAAGTTGCCTATAATAATGCAGTACACTCCAGCACAGGTTACACTCCTTTTCAAATAGCCACTGGTCAAAGTTTCAACTCCATGCCAGAGTTAACCCCAAGCGAACCAACGATCCCTTCACTGAAAGAATGGATGGAAAAACTATAAAACACCTGGCCAATAGTTAGAAAAGCACTAGATGAAGCTAGGCAGGCATACAAAGCACAAGCCGATAAAAAACAGGTTGAGCCTACTCCATTCATTATAGGAGAAATGGTGTACTTATCTACAAAATACCTAAAGTCCCTACAGCCATGTAAAAAACTTGGACCAAAATATATAGGACCTTTTCCAATTAAGAGAATCATAAATCCAGTAACAATAGAATTAGAATTACCCAAAAATCTCAGGCAAATACACCCAATTTTTCATTGCAGCTTGCTGAAAAGAGAGCATCAGTCACCTCTACGGCCAAAAATCCCCACCACCACCACCTCCAATCATGGTGGAGGGCGAACAACACTTCGAAATAAAGGAAATCCTTGACTCTAGGAGATATTATGGAGCGACTCAGTACCTAGTTGCCTGGAAACACCTCCCTCCCTCACAAAACGAGTGGGTCCATAAACGTCATGTCAGAGCCCCGAAGCTATTGAAGAAGTTTCACACAGAGTATCCTAACAATCCTGACTAACTTTTATACCTGTTTTGTTTTCTTTCAGGTGGATCTCTCTTATTTTTAAGGGGGGCGGATGTCAGAATCCAATTATACTTCATCTGCAGTTATCAATTATAGAAAACCCCATTTCTGCCCTCTCTGGATTCTGTCATAAAGAAAGAGAGGGGGGTGAACAAAGGGGCTTTATGGCCCTCACTTCCTTTGGTACAACTTCAAAGGGTTTGAATGTGGTTAGCACCAAAAGGCCTTATCATAACAAAGGAGGCTATTTACCTTTCATGTAGTTTATCTGAAGTCTCCATCCAGCCGGAAGAAAGGAAAAAAGGGGTGGGATTGTGATGCCTGAAACTGTCACTGGAAGAGGGGGGTGATTGGGTGGGACTACTGGGGAACCCCTTAAAACCTTGAATGGGAGAGCTTGAACCCCAAGTCCTATCTAGAACGCCTGCAACCATTTTCTCTTAATAAAGGATTCCTGTTGGAAGAATTATTCCAAGAGTTCTGTCTTCTTAAGATGCAAAGTGGGGTGGGTCCTTACACAAAGCTTCTTTTATGGAAAAGTTTAATGTCATCTACCCCGACATCCAATTCACGGTAGAGGAAGAAGTGAACAACACCTTACCCTTTCTAGAGATACTAATATGTCATGAGCATAATGGCACGCTGGTCACCAATGATTATCGCAGATCCACCTACATGGATAGAATACTCCACAGTGACAATAACCACCCCACTGCCCACAAAATTGGCTGTATCTGTACCCTGTTCAACAGAATAAATACGCACTGCCGCACAGCAACTGAAAAAGCCAAGGATCATGCACACCTGTATCAAGTATGCATACAAAATGGATACTCCATTGATTTTATTCGACTTTACCATCAGCAATGATTGCTACGTGCTGCAGATGATAGAACAACTATCACCACTTGGGCCACACTCCTCTACATTCACGGTGTGTGAGAGACAGCGGCATGAATACTATCAGCACACATCAGGTGGCGCATAAACACAATCAGACCCTCCGTACACGAATAATGTGCCCCAAACAACCCTTACCCATGAGCGAGATGTCATCAGTCGTTTATCAGATTAACTGTAATAATTGTGCATTAAATTATGTGGGTAAAACCACGAAACATCTTCAAACAAGGCTTCATGAACATGAACTGGCCATCAAATGACAAGAACAATGATCCCAGGTGGTTGGTAGACCCTGCCTACCAACCACGAAAGCCAGAGTCATTGCTCATGATGCAACTAAGGGTGGCCGGCTGTTAAAAGAGGCATGGCTATCCAACCAGTATTCCATTAACTGGCATATTGAACTGTTGCCAGATTATCAGATGCTGCACCGGCAAGAAACATTAAGCAAGAAAACTGAAAGGATGAAGCAACCACAGACCCTCTCTGGCACAAATAGGCGAACGGAGGATCATAACGTCTCCCTAATTAACACAGCATTACAACAAACAACGAGGAGGCAGATCGCACGATACCAAGCCTTGTGATCAAACCAATAGCCTATATCTATATCAATAGCACTTAGACTTATATACTGCTTCACAGTACTTTACAGCCCACTCTACGTGTGGTTTACAGAGTCAGCATATCACCCCCAACAATCTGGATCCTCATGTTATTGACCTTTGGGAGGATGGAAGGCTGAGTCAACCTTGAGCCATTCAGAATCGATTTAGAGGAAAGTATACAGAAGTTAGTGAAGCTAGCTAAGTGAATAGATAGGGAAAATAGCTATGAAGATGGGAAATTATGTGTGTAGGATTAAATGTGAATTCTGAATTCTGTACAATATTTACTAGCTGGCTATTTATAGGTGTTGGCAAACATTTATATCTTGAAATTGTTCTTCCAATTTTTAAATAATTGTTTTGAATAAAAATATTTTTCAAATTTCTAATTTGAACTAAATGTTTAAATAAATATTATCTTATTATTTGTCTAAAGCAGGGCTTTTCAACTAGTGGTACGGGTACCACCTGTGGTACATTGGCACCTGGCAGGTGGTATGCGATCATCCTAGAAAAGTGGTAGCAGGGGAGGGGAATGAGCTGAACCGGTGGTAGCACCGCACAAGCCTGAGCGAGAGATGGCTGGAGCTGCAGGGCTGTCAGGGCTCAGCGGAAGCACCAGGATCAGTGCTGTTTTCCATCTGATCGGCGCTTCTTCGGGGCTGTCAGGGCTCAGTGGAAGCGCCAGGATTAGCGCCAGGCTCCAGCTGAGCCCTGAAGAAGCACCAATCAGTTGGAAAGCAGCACTGATCCTGGTACTTCTGCTGAGCCCAGAAGAAGTGCCAATCAGCTGGAATGTTGCAGCATCTCCAGGGTCTTGTGATTTACATTCAAATGCTTGGCAACTGATTCATATTTATGATGGTCACAGTGTCCCAGGATCATGTGAAGTGACCAAAACCTGCTGCAACCACCCAGCAGACGGGTGGGGGGAATAAAAACCAAACACCCTCCCACCCCACCCCCGCTGCCAATCCTTAACAGAAATGCTCACAACAATGAAAACCTTGGATAGGAGGAAGAGCGCCGCCGGGCGGGTGGGCAAGTGTCTTGCTCGGCTGTGGCTTGGGGGGCACTTTTTTCAGTGCCATTGTAACTTCGAACAGTCACTAAGCAAGCTGTTGTAAGTTGAGGACTACCTGTACTTTATCACTTTTTCCCTTTTTTGGGGGGGGGGGTCAAGTTTTTGACACCTTGCTAGGTGACTGGTGGTACTCAGATATTGCCATATCCTAAAAGTGGTACAATGGGTGAAAAGGTTGAAAAGCCCTGGTCTAAAGCAATATGATGTTGCATGAATCAGCTGCATAGTGCTTTGGATTTAATCTCATGTGGTAACACAAATCTAATTCCTTTGCAACAACCCAGAGACGCTACATCTTTAAGGCAGGTCTATGATCTTGGGGGCAAATATATCACTGTTTTAAGATGTATAGGCAGCAACTACGTGTGCTGTTCTGTGCATGCTGAAGCATTTTTGGAAACTGCATAGTCTTAATTTTTATGTTATACTGAAATATTTATTTAAAATACTTTTCTGTTTCCAAAATAGGAGAATTATTACCATTGTCTTTTGTTTAATTTTAATGATATAATTATTGAATGATTGAATAACTTTTTATGTCTGTTTAGATCTTAATCAACTGATTACAATACTGATTATTAAAAGAAATATTAAACAAAACCTCAAAAAGTCACTTTTATTGTTTAAATTTTGTTTTCAAAGTGATATTATAACACTATCTAATTATTTAAGTATGTGATCTCTTTGTGTTCCTTACAGTAATTTAATTATATTGCTTTTATCTGATATAAGGATTGGGACAAATTCATAATAAACTAACTTTTTGACTTAATGCTGAAATGTCAACAGATGCTGTTGGTATTCAGCTTTTATCAGAGTCATATGGCTGAGTCAAATTTTAGTACTTTATTCCAATATTTTAATTTGGCCTTCTTCTACTTAATGCTATAATTAAATTAGACGTATGACAGAATTCCCACCTTCTTATGTTTTGGGGCTGCAGCTCTTTTCCTTATCAAGTTGGATAAGGAAAAAATGTATTACTATTTTTTCCCTTGAAATGCAAGTTATGAAAGTGAAGATAATGTGAAAGTATTAATAGATTAACTGGTATTTTAGGTGACTAATTTTTTCAATTATTAATTGAAATTATGAAGTGATTAATCAGAAATAGGTACATAGCATTCCCATTAATTTGACTACAGCAGAAATTCTTCTGGTCTCTGCTTTCTCTTCATATAGTCTTTTAATTTATCTCTTGCTAATTTGTGAAACAAAATCCTTACTGGAATATCACATAGCAAAACAGGCAGAAAGTAAAGGAAAATACTAGAATAATTTTTATGGGTTTTCTTGTGTGTAACATCATTAGAATTTGGAGTGGAGCAAAGCTGTTGTTCTCATGTCATATCTAATCTGTTTGCTTTTAGCCCTGGGGTAAATTGTGGAGAAAAGACTGTAACATTGGACAAGTAAATTTGTATTTATGCCTGTGGTAGCATAAACATTTTTTAAAATATTAAATCTGCAAATAGGAGAAAAGGATATTAGAACAGATTTATTACTGCACATACATTTTTCATCAGTATTATGCAACTATTAAGAAAAAGAGCTGAACCACTGTCATAGTCTTTGGAAGAACCTCCAAGCGTTAACTAGCTTGGAACATATTTAATTATGTTAAAATAAAGGTGATCCAGTTTTCTGCAAGACATTTAACTGCGATAATAAATGTCAAACAGTGGCACTCACATAGAATGAATCAAGTCCTTAAATATTAGCTACTGTATCCTTTTTCATTCATCTTCCACATGGAAATAACAAATTGTCAAAACTTCACCTCAGTTTCCCAATCCGATGGCAGATCTAAATGGCAATTAACTATTTAGAACTACAGTACTCTTGCTTTTGCTTTATGGTATCCAGTTCTGTCTTTATGAAATATAAACATATTATGATTCTAGAATCATAATATATTTATTCTACATTGAATCATTCTCCATGCCCCTGAATTATCCTTAAGGATTCCCTGAGTATTGAACTAAATTCTACATCTATCATTATTTGCATGTGAATTTGCCATTTGAGATACTGGTTAAAATTAAACTTTTGGAAAAAAATTCATTATTTTATCTTATCATATAGAGGAATTCAACACTTCCTTGAGGAAAGTCATAGTAAATTATTTTTCTCTGAATAGTCTATCCATAAAGCATTAATAGTAATTGGTTTGGAACAGGCATTTTGGAGGCAAAGCAATGTATTCTAATGTTGATTTGTAAATTCAGAGACCTGCCTCCTAATTCTATTTTAGGAATTATTTTTGCCTCAGCCCTTTTGCTATCCTGAGATTCAATGCCATACCATTTATGCTTGTAGAAGGTGATTTAATAATATGCTCTATTTAGATTGCCATTGCAGATCGCCACTGCAGATACTACAGTAGGCACTTTATTAATTGGTCATACATGCTGTTGCATTGCCATTATCTTAGCATTGGCAATCAGTTCAGTTATATTTTCTTTTGGCCAAACATACAAGCTGGCCTGAATCTGACAGAATCTTATTAGCACTTTTTATTAGCAGATACCACCTCTGAAATTTCTAAGAAAGTTGCTTAATTTTGTTCTGTTCCAATTACAATTAGATGTCATTAGATGTCATCTGGTGACATCAACTAATTGCCTATCATTATTCATTTGTATATTCTTATAAATATATTTTATTTGATTTGATTTTAACCAGTTTTATCTATCACATGCATTCATTTTCATAACCTGCTTTATTATCATCACAAACATATATTTTGTTTATTACTTCAATATTGTCTTTGACCATAAATGTATAAATAAATAAAAATTGCAGGAAGTATTCTGCTATTTACACATAAACATAGATTCTAGTATCAGTGGCTTAATCGGAGAGATCAAGAGATCTGATTAAAGGAAAGGAAAGCTTTTCTTGACATCTGATTTTTATGATGGCAGCAATTAACATTAGAAAACATCTTGTACATTTTGTTAATGCAATATCCTATCCCCATACTTTGAATAGTGATGAGGAAATCTAGATCTATCGAAGTCAAACAAAGTCAAAGGTAAAAGAGACAGAGAGGGGGGGAGCGAAAAGGAAAAACACATAGTAGTGTTGCAAGTAAAAAAGCAAGCAGATCTTCTATAGGATTTATGTTTTTTAATTGTTCTTTATAACCAAGGTCATATAGATGAAAACAAGCTAGCTTAATTAGGAAATGGGAGATAAAGTGCCTGAAGACAAGTAAGCAACATATATAACATTTAATCCCCCTTCAAAAAGAATTCAGCTATAAGGAGCTAAGATATTTTTCTGCTTCCCCATGATATAAAATCAAAAGTGTCATTTGATTATGCCAGAACAAAGGAATACAGAATTCTACTAAAGTACTTATGCAATAGTTCAATTTCCTGAGTGTAATATGAGAGAAACATAGGATATGCTATTTTTCCCATTTAGTCACAAAAATGAATTGGCCTTTTACTATATTTCATTTTGTACAGGTGATCTAAGAAATCTCACAGTAAATGGCTGAGCTTTAATAGAATATGAAAAGAAGAAACTGGAATGTGGCGATCCTTAGCTTTGTCAAAACCAGTTCTTTAACATTATAGCTTCCTAGAAAGAAAGAAAAAAAACCCTGATTTTTTTTTTTTTGCTTTCTTCATATATACATGAGCTGAACAAAAGAGAGAATCCAAGAATATTATTTTATCCTGAATGGACCAGTTAATGTAAATTATAAAATATAATTTAATCTGCAATATGAATTATAAATTTAGCAGACATTTTATGATTTTCCTATTCCTCACCTGCAAATGAACAGCCTTTGCATTTTTCTCATTTGCTTCCTAAACTATTTGTCAGAACCCATTTGTTAAGTATTTGATTCATGAAGGCATTAAGCAAGACCAGTGTTGAAACAGCAACAAGTTTATTTAACTCTGAACAGAAGCAGAAGCAGCTCAAATAGCTGCTGTTCAGCTGTTTATATGGTTAGCCTCCAGGTGGCAGCCAATAGGTTTAAACTAACAGTTTCCCTACCCAAAACCTAATTACCAGCCTGGAGACAGCAAGTCTGGCTTAAGTAACAGCAGCCCTTATATAACAACATAATCTGGGTCAGACATTCAAACAAGTGATTAGACGTTCGTTAAGCAAGTGATTCAAAACAGTTGTGACCAATACATCACACCATTCATTCTCTGGGGGGAGGGGGTATTTGTCTTTCAATTCTTTCCATTTCTTTCTGTGGGTTCTGCCATTCTCTTGAGGGGGAGAGGGAAAGGCTCTGTGATACCTTTTCTGCTTTGTTACAATGTATCCTTTCTGCTGTTTCTACATACTTACTCTTTGAACTGTCTCTCCCTTGTTGTCAACCTGAGGTGAGAAAGGAATGTGCATCTGGCTTATCTCTCGCTGGGGAAGGGAAGGTGCAAAGACCCAACAACATCTTCACAAGCATGGGAACAACCCCGTTATCAGCTCCGTTCCCACAGTGGACTTAACACCCAGGAATTGGCTCATTTAAACCGGATGAACTATTGGGGTGGAGTTTGCTTGGGACTCTTTTAATCTATTGATCTGAGCGGGAAACCCTCAAATCCTGCCTTCTATGCCTGCTATCAGCTTCTCCTAATAAAAATTTCTTTTGGGATGAAACAGTTCCAAGAGTCCTGCTTTCTTGGGATGAGGTTTTGAAGTGGGCCCTGACACTATTGCTCCAATGGAACACATTGCTGAATTTATTTCAAAACCATCTAGGCAAACCACAATATCTCCTATAAATGAACAGGGCATTTTGTAGTTCTAATTTAAGTGACTATTAAGTATTTATAATAATATAAATACTGTGGGAGATATCAGAGAATTGCAATACCCATTCATTTATAGCACAATTTTAACCAAAAGTCTTTTTTTATTTTGTTTTTATTTTGTTTTGATGTCAAAATCAAGAGTGCTAATTGCTTATATAATACGTCCAAACTATAATAATTTGAGCTTCGTCATTTGTGCTATAAATGAAATACATATAATCTATATTCAGTTCTTCAGTTTACGCATACATATATTGGTTAATCAGCTAATACATGGAAAAATGCTTCAAAGGAATATTTAATCTTATAGTACAGTATATTTATTTCCACTTTCAACACTCCCTGTTCATATTTTCTTGTAGCTGTACTGCATGTGACCATTCCATAGTATTGCAAATGTTTTTAACATTGATCTATGAACTTTTGGCTATGCAGCTTTATATTTGAGTACTTTTCCAGGACTAAAATTGCAATGGCAGTTATATATCCTGGCTATCTTGACATCCTTTTTCTAGTCTATAAACTACAATGCATGGTATTCAGCCAAAGTTGGCCTTTGTAAAAAGTTATCAGGGTTAATAACATACACTATATTAAAGCTCTGATAAGTACATATTGCAAGGTTTTTCACTTAGCCTCACAATTGCCCCAGTATTACTCAGGAATTTAAAAGAGCCAAAGAAACTCCTGAGTCGAGGTTTCAGCAAGCAAACAACTTTTATTTTGATCAAAATAGAGTTGGGTGACCCCCATCTCTCTTTGTGGCTGGTAGAGAGATGAAGGCAACAACCAGAAAAGATGTCTTCCACCTTTTATACCTTTTCAGAACAAAGAGATCAGGTCTTGGTACCAGGCATAAGATGGCACAAAAAAACAATTCCTAGATGATGACTCATACACAGCAACCCAGGCTCCATCCGTAACTCCCCCTCCCCTTACTGTGCTCTTTTCATATAAGCAATCACCTGTACCTAAAGCATGAAGCCCTTACTTTTCCAATATATATATGAAGCATCTGATCAAGCAATTAACTATAAAATAATGATTACAAAATAACAAAACAATGATTACATGATAACACTATAAGTATCAATATAAAATGGTTACTATATATAAAATAAATGCTAATGTCAAACTTAAACATACTAAAATCATCAGCATAATAAAATCCTTTCACTCCTCCCTTTTTAATATAAAAGCCGAATAGGCTTAGGGACTCTTAAAGAGGGGAATATAGTGAGAAGGGAAAGGTTGCAAAATCATTGCTTTAGCTGGACTATCGTTATAGATAGGAGTGGCAATAAAAGTTGATCCGGATATAGTAGATCTAACAATTCTCTAAATAAACGGGATAAGGCATGAGTAACACAACAACCCTCCTAAGGCCAAAACCACAATGAACAATATCCATTTCCAAGTGGCAAACATTCCCAAAAACCATCCTCCAACATCCAGTGCTCCTGTCCATGTCTGGGCAGGGACATGAGTCAACTCTCACATACTGTCAGTGACTTCTTTGATATATTCCTTATGTGTAATGTCAGACTGGGGTCTAATAATACAATTTAGGGCCACAATGACAAAATAGAGGGCCCATTTGGTTGGACAGTCCTTTCCAAGTCAAATTAAAATACGAAGTGATGTTCTCTCAAGCTTCACATTCAAAAATGAAATAATTCTTTAGGGCCAGATCAATAATAATAATAAAAAGAGTCTTTGATACTGAGGGAATCTCAGTTGTGGTTTCCAGTTCATGAAAATCAACTTGAACCCCTATTTGTATCTGGTTCAATTGATAGCGAGTTCAAATGATGCTGAAAAATCCATTGGTCTAGTTATCGTGAAGCACACCAGGTTGCAGGAATCCTGCGAATGTGCCAGGTTGGATAGGATGTGCAAACATATTTGGCGTTTAATGTGTAGACTTACTTAGTCCATTTAGCTTGATTATAGTCAATAGCTTTACATGCATCAAAGAAGATTCTGGCACTTGTCCATAAATCTCGTGTTATTCTTCCCCAAAAGGCAATGTCTGTATGTTCCTCCATATGTCCAGATTTAAAGTTGTGGGTAAAGCTGCACTGTATTGACAGGAGCATAACAAGTGACCCTGTTGCCCCTTTGCAAGTGGAATACATAGTCTTGTGATAAACACAACTCCCATTTGTTCCTTAAAGTATTGGGCCTATGGTCCTTTCTTCTATCAAAGAAGGTATGAGGGAAACAACAGTAGCAGAAGAAAAATATTGCAATACATAGTCCAGGTTCTAGGAACACGATTTCCACAGTACTCCAATCTTCTACTTAGATAGAAACAGTTCAACAGGTGAGACAGGTTGAAATTTAATTTTCAGGCTGTCCAGCTGCAGAGCTTGTCACTGGAGAGGATATGATGGGACTTTCCACGGACTCACGCCTTGATTCCTTAAATCAGGAGGACCTAGCATGGTTGAGACCATTGAGGACTGGTATTTCTAGGTGACAGTTCTTTTTACCTGAACCCACTCTCCAGGAACAACAATGGGCAGAGACAGGTGGTAGGGCAGCCTGGGCCTGGACTGAGATAGAAGACAAAACCTGCGCCAGATTATGTAAATACTGAGTAACTTTCTTCTCTTCTTCATTGACATTCTTGAACCTTCATGTAACAAAAGCCTCCCATACATCATTGCAAAGGGACAAAGATAGCTTTCCAATTGAGACCTATATTGAAATGGCCTCACCGCTAAATGTTGTAAAGCGTTTTATTTACTTGTATTCATCACAGAATTGTTTAACTAAAGTATAAATACAATCATCCTGTTTTAAAAAAGGCTCTATCATATCTTGCGACCCCCCTTCAGTGGCTGCTTCTGTGTCCTAGCTATTTCTTTCTTTCTTTCTTTCTCTCTTTCTCTCTCTCTCTCTCTCTCTCTCTCTCTCTCTCTCTCTCTCTTCTTTTTTTCTTTTCAACATCCTCCAGTCTTGCAACATTCACCTCCCACTTTCTTCTGTTTCTTCATTGTTCTCTCTTTTCATATTTCTATAGTACATTCTTGTTCCTTCAACATTCTAAGTCTTGTGTTAAGGCATACAATTCACATGTTTGGGCTGACCACATTAATGGCAGTCTCTCTGCTTAATGCATGCAATTCACAAGTGTGTGCCCACCCACTTAAAACAACTTTCCTGCTTCTTCCTTCTATTATCCATTCCTTCACTTCCCTTCCACCACTTTGGTCTAACTTCTTTTTTTCCCCCACAATTACATCTGCTATCTACATGAGCCAACTCATTCCCTTTATTATTAATCAATCCTCTTACTGTTCTCTTCTCCAAAAGTATTCAAGACTCCATAAGCATACTTGGAGTCAGTGTATATATTCTCCTTCTCCCTTATTAACAACCTCAGAGCCTTCCATAAGGCATAACCACAGTTTTTTTTTCTGACTAAGGGAGGGAAATTCATCCAGCCTCCAGTCACATTTTCTCCTCCCCATCTACTATCGCATCTTCATTATGTCTCTCTTTTTCTTTTCTTTTTCCCAACTACTTTGCTATGAACAAGTGTATACCTCCTTTTGGCTTTCTCATTTAAAATTGCCCACACTTGATAAGAAATGCTAACCACCAAGATGTTCCCAAATGTCAAGTTTAGGCAAAAATGCCACTGGCTGCCTCTTTTCCCCCACTTCTGAGTCAAAACCTCCTCCAAGCCATTCCTTTGCCCATATTTACAAACAAATTACCTAGTGAAGAGCCAACAAAAGAACAGTCACCAAACTCTGTTTGTATTTGTTAACATAAACTCTTTTTCTAACAGTTTTGCATACAAATCTTTAGTCAAAACAACATAGCTATTTATAATCCCAAAATTTTTCTCAACTTCTTCATTTTAACTTCACAAAAAAATAAACAAACTTAATAAGATATTCTGAGTTACTGAAATAGATTTATATCAAACTCTAGTATTGGTTTTAATATAAAGTTAGTCAAATTCCAATTTAATCAAATTCCATTCAGATGGAAACAAATGTCCATTAAGTAGTTTAAACGTTTACAAATCTAAGCAAAACAATTCAGAGTCATTTCTTTTGGTTGATGGATATATAGGTCTAACTAAACAATTTAAACTCAACAATTTCTCCCCCACCCCAAAAGAAATTGTCCAACAATTACTGTCTCCTCTTTTGAGTAAAAAAATTACAAGCTGAAACTGCGAGAGCAGGCACCAAACTTCACATCCACCCCACTACTCCCAAAGCGGAATTTCAAGCAGAGGGGAAAAAAGTTAAAATGAACAGCCCCCCCCCCTTCTTTCTGTCTCTCTCGCTCTTAAAGCAATACAACCAGCGGAAAAACAAAAGAGACAGGGGAAAAAAGAAAAAGAAATTTTACAAAAATCTCACCACTAAAAAAATAATTTTCTCTCCTTCACATGCATTTGCCATAAATTCTCTCACACATCCTCCATGGAACTCTTCTCATGCAAACACTTGCTATTGCTTTTCAATTTACTTTTAGAACAATAAAATCTGCAGTTTACAATTTCTTTCACAGCCTGGGAGGGAGTGGGTGGGGGATGGGGTTTGAGGGCTAACACACACACTTAGATATCAGCAAATTAACTCAGTCACTTCCATGCTAACTGCTTGCATAAACAATTCCACAAACAAATATTTCATTTCATACTTTCTCCAGGCAAACTATTTATTTTTAAATAAGGTCTTTTTGTGTGTTGTTATCAGAGAGGGTTTTGACCCTTGTCCAAGTCTTGGAAATAACACAAAACAACAGAAACATATATACACAAATACTATTAAAACAACATTTATTTAGACATATGGCTTGTCCTACAAGAAGTGAGAAAAATCAGGTGATTCCAACCAAACATGTGGTTTTTATAGGGCTCTTTAACCATCTTCTATTTTTCTCACCATTCCAATCCCAAGCGTAATGTTCTGGGTGTTTATATATATAAAAAACACACACATCAATTTCGGGTTTGAGGCTAAAACAGGTCTCCCCTTTTAATTAAAAAGGAGGGGAACATTTATGGTTACTTCCAATTTATCCCAGCAACTTCAAAAGACAGTGGAGAAAGACTAAAAGGAATATTGAAGGTGTGAAGGGGAAAGGGAAAGTAGCAGCCTCCTCTCTTCACCTTTGACAAAGGTGAATTGAATAGTCCAAAGAGCCAGATTAAAAGGAAAAAAAAGAGAAAGAAAAAAACTTGCTTTAGTTCTTTGAATTTTCTTTTCTTCCGTGGCTTTAGTTGTTATCAGATAAACTAGCCAACTGGAGGTTTACAAAGTTTTTCAACATTGCCTTGTTGAAGATTATTTGTACTGCTACACATCAACACAAAGCACTACCAGACATTGTCTGACAGGGTTAAATGTAACAGCTACTTGAAGTTTCAAAACATCCCAATTGTTCAAAACATATTGCAGAGGAGTACATTTTGATTTAATTTATTTCTTTAAATTACTCTGACGATTCCCCATATTTTTTTCTTTTTTTCTTTTTCAAGACAGTTTCTCGGCTTCCTTCCTGTTCACTTAATTAATTTGTAATTTTGTAATTAATTTTTCCTTTGGAGGACTAGTCAGGGAGATCAGCCACCTATCTTATTCCAAAATTCCCAAAACCTCTACAAAAAAAAATTACATACCAATTCAATTATTTTTCTTAAATCACTCTATCCTGTATTACAAGACAGTTGCTTGGCTTCCTCTTTTCTTACATTTATTGATTTATTTTTATGCTTATCTATAGAGGACTATAGAAATCAACCTCCTGCCTTATTCCAGGATTTCCAAAGGTGACTGTTGCAATTTCTCCTATCAGTAGAGAAGCATGAAACCTCATTGAATTCAGACATTCAGGTTCCTCAGACACGGACCCCACCAGTGACGATGAAGCACAGAATCTTCCAGGTCAAACACTTAGGAGCGCTCTAAGACTCATGATTCAGTCGTCGCTGGTTTCATCCTGCTGAGAATTGAAGGCTCGCTGGGACCTTAACAGGGGTCTCCAGATGTGGGGGGAGAGCCATTGTGGCTACCTCCACGTTAGGCGCCAGGTTGTAAGGTTTTCTACTTAGCCTCACAATTGCCCCAGCATTACTCAGGAATTTAAAAGAGCCAAAGAAACTCCTGAGTCGAGGTTTCAGCAAGCAAACAACTTTTATTTTGATCAAAATAGAGTTGGGTGACCCCCATCTCTCTTCATGGCTGGTAGAGAGATGAAGGCAACAACCAGAAAAGATGTCTTCTACCTTTTATACCTTTCCAGAACAAAAAGATCGTCTTGGTACTAGGCATAAGATGGCACCCAAAAATAATTCCTAGATGATGACTCATACACAGCAACCCAGGCTCCATCCATAACTCCTTTCCCCCACCTCTTACCTTGCTTTTTTCATATAAGCAATCACCTATACCTAAAGCATAAAACGTTTGCTTCTATATAACTAATTTCCCAATCTAAGCATCTACAAAGCTGCTTGCACGTAAACAAAGATATATATATGTGTGTGTGTGTGTGTGTGTGTATGTGTATGTATGTGTGTGTATATATATACACACACACACACAAAATATCACTACTAATATCAATATTACTAATATCAACCTTAAGCATAATAAAATCCCTTCAAGCATAATAAAATCCCTTCAATATTTTGTAGGAAAGCTAATGAAATGGTTGTTAAAAATGCTAGTGCTGTGGTGTATCAAATGCAAAGCCTATTTAATTAAAATGAGGTTTAATTTTTTTTTTGTACTTTTTTACCCTATTTGCATGGACTAATAGGTTTGAAGCATCTCTTTTCTGGTTAAGAAACACTTTTACTTGTTTTTTGCTTTGCTAATGGATTAATCTGGACTGAAGTGGTGTCAGTCTTTTTTACTTCTGATTTTATGAGAGCTGCCTCTCACAATTATTCAGCTGTGACAGAATCATGGTATGATTTTTTAAATATGATTTTTAAGTTTAAAATTTTGAATACTAATATTGCCTAATATAGTAAAAACTCTAACACTTATATTATGGACTCAGATGCTTCATTTCCTTCATGCATAGATTTCCAGAAATCAAGTTATGCTATTCTTTTGTAATAACCTTAATGACTGTTTTTTTGAATGTATTTATAATTGTTTGATGTTTATTTAAGTTGTAAGGTTTTTTTCTAGTTTTTATTAACCCTGTATTCAGCTCTGGGAAGGAGGGGGGAGAGTGATGGGGGGAAGGGGGTGGGTGGGAGAGGGGGATTATTTTATTGTAAAACTGTAAAAATTTTCAATAAAAAAATAACCTTAATGATTTAGGTTCGCTTTGTATTATTGTATACAGTTTCATGTATCCTAGTTCATGCATTATAATTTCATGTTTCATTTACAATTGGACATGCTTTCATGTATCATGCTTCAAATTCATGCAGTTATTAGTATATTTAAAAATTAAGATATTTTTGAGTCTTTTGATTAATTGAAAAAATATTGATAGAGTAAATAGTGGTGCAATGATTAGAATGCAATATTGCATGCTTAAGGTTGACTCAGCCTTCCATCCTTCCAAGGTCAGTAAAATGAGGACTCAGATTGTTGGGGGCAATATGCTGATTCTGTAAATCACTTAGAGAGTGCTGTAAAACATTATGAAGTGATATATAAGTCTTAAGTGCTAATGCTATTCCTATAAAGGTGGAGAAAAAGAATAAGTGAAGTTTTTTTTTGTTTTTAACAGACAGCAATCAGCTGAAGACCTTGCAAGAGTACCAGCTAATTCTACAAGTAACATCTTAAATAGACTTCTGGTTAGTTATGATCCCAGGATAAGACCAAATTTCAAAGGTTGGGTAATGTATAACAAAGTAGATTTATTTTAATTTGATTGATTTGCTATTCTAAATATTTGTGGCATCAATAATTTGCATGTTAATTATTTATTTCTGTAAATTAGCTAGACATTGGTAGGTGAGAATTGATTAACTATAAAACAGGATATAAACTAAATGTCAGATTATGTATTTTAAATATGTTAGAACATTGAATTTGCTGTAAACAAATTAACATAGCTGTCAATCACTATAAATTAATATACCATTATATACAAAAATTTATATGAATTGCAAGCTGCAATTATTACTTTTTTCATCTGCCCATCTAATATTTGGTCATACTATGTAATTAATATTTTTTTTATAATTTTTATGGCTTTTTTCTGAATTTTTCTTCATAAACTAGAACTGGATGTATATTCATTAAAGAATATAGAATTAGAATTACTTTTTACTTTCTGTGTATTTATAAATCTTTTATTTAAGAGTCAGAAACAAAAATAAAAGGATGAAAGATGAAAGAGAGAAAACAGAATAAAAATTCTTATGCATATGTTTTAGGAATTCCAGTGGATGTAGCAGTGAATATTTTCATTAACAGTTTTGGATCAATACAAGAAACAACTATGGTGAGACTGAGGTTTATTTATTTATTTGGAAAATCAATATCTTTCTTCATTAAACTTAGTAGTCTTGATGGGCAATAATGTTAGAAGAAAGAATATCAGAATAGTTAAAATTAAGGCAGTTAGAAATAAACACTCAGAATGACAGTTTAGAATCAAATGTCTTTATCAGCATTTTAAAAAGTTTGGATGAACATTATTCAGGGGCAAATGCTAAGGAAAAAACAGTCCTAAGAAAGGAATGATCTTCACCTTTGAAACTTCTATATTTACTATATCTGCATAACAGGTTAAAAAATTTCCTTTCTTTATTTGTTTATTTATTTATTTTTAATTTCTTCCCAAGGTTGACATAGAGTTATGGATTGATGTGTATAGCTATACTGAGTGGATGTGATAAATGTCTTTCTATCTGATGCTTCTAAGGCACCAGCTAACTCATTCCCACAGCAGTTAACTTAGTCTCTACCAAATTCATTTGATCAGTGATTCCCTATGTCATTAGAACAGAATCATGAGAACAGTGTTATTTAAACAAAGGGTTTTAAATTTTAATCACTAGTTGAATTTTTACCAAAATGTTTCTACGTTTCATTCCTGGTTTGTTTTTGTCAAGAGTAATGGTTCTAAAATGAAGGAAGTGAGATATTTAATGAATTTGCAATAATCAATGACATACATATCTTTCTGATGTCAAATCTTCTCTTGATTTTATTTTGAAATCTCCCTTGGAAAATTCCAGTATATCATCCTTGGTTAATCATTTATGTTTAGTTATCATTTCTCTTGCTTAATATGCTTCTCATCATAACAGCTACAAAAGTACACAATTTGGGTTTACTATATATCTATTCCATATTCTGAATATGGCATGTCTAACAAAATGATTTTTTAAATGTACATTATCATTAACATTAACCGTAAATAACCACGCCACCCAAACCTCAAAACATGTCCTTATACAGGTAACTTCAATATCTTCTATTTCTTATAACAGCCATTTTTTCATCCAAGCTAAAAAGCAGGCAACAAAGTATAATTTCAAATCAGATAAACCCAAGTTTGTTCTTTTTTTGGCATTATAACATCTTATACTTAGCTTATGGCTTTTTATCCTGCTGCAAAAGTTTAACATGTTAAATGGTTCATCAGTTGTCAAAACAGGTATTGTCTGGAACAAAAATAATATCTTAGGTAAAACATTATCCCAAAATGATAATTGTATATTTTTCCATCTTAACATATCTTTTAACTTCATTGCGTGTCTTAACATAATTATTTTGAAAAAGTATACAATTAATATTTGTCAAATTAACACCCAAATATTTTCCCTTTTCTTGAATCATGAAACCAGTTTTGTTCATCAATTTTGTTTGATCTTGTATTTTACTTTTTTGTCTCTTCAGTTTATTAATATTAAAGCCAGCTAAATGCTAATTCTTTTAATTTTCTCATTTAATGGATCTTCCAATAGCAACACTTTTTAAGTTTTTATACCCTTTATTCTTTCATCTTGTCTTATATCTCTATTCAAAATTTCAAGAAACAAAATAAACAAAAGAGTATCTCACATTATTAAATCTCCATTAACAATAATGTGTGGTTTCTGTGAGGTACAAATCAATTTACCCATTTTATAAATCCTCTTCAAAGTTAATATCTTCCAAAACTTTGAATAAAAAAGACCAATTGAAATTATCAATAGCTTTCTCCACATCTAAAAAAATTAACACACCTTGTTTTTTATTATGGTGTTCCAAGTATTCTATAATGTCTAATACTATTCTGACATTAGCTTTTAATTGTTTTTCTTAGATATAAAAGGCATATAGATATGATAAAAGCAAGTGTGATTTGCAAAGAGAAATGTATGAAAAGATGTACTTGGTCCAAGTCCTGGTATCCAGGACTCCAGAGACCCTGGCTTCCACTGCTGTTGATATATATATATATATATATATATATATATAGTCTGCCTATAATAAAACTGGCATCCATGATGTAATAGTGGATGAGACATTTTCCCTTGTTTGTATTACTGAAAACTGAGGGGCAGTTCCTCTCTTGGAGATGTGCCCCAAAAGCTTTATATATGGCATTATCCGTTGACCCAGGGCTGGAAGAATGCTATGGTAATTGTAATTAATATTTAAGAAACTCTAGTGGTTTTTAGAACTGTTTTGCAGATTTTCAGATGTGAAGTCTTGTTTGTGAAGTTGGGCTGCAGGGATCAGAAAAGAAAGTTGCTTGTGAACCAGTTTCCTTGCTTCATAGCCCTGTTTGGGGTATCATGGTCTGTTCTGACTAAGGAGGGGTTGCAAAAATACCTGCAGGCCCACCTTGAGTACTATTCTAGTAAACTGTCTGATAAAGTTGATCAAATTTGCTTGGAGGTCAAATTCAGCTGTAGAGATCCTTCATTATTGCCTGAGGAAGGGTCTGGCCCAGTTATCTAGTAAGAGTTCAAACCTGTCACCCAAGATAAAGTAGACAGAGTTCTTGGTGCAAAGAACTTTGCAGGACCACTTACATCCCATTGTTTCTTTGTGCCCTGTCATATTAAATAGAGACAGCATATTCCCAGGGCCTTATATCAAATTATGATCTCTTATTGGGGCCTTATATATGGCACCCCAGAGATCCAGATGACCCTTACCTTCTTAGCTTTTTACAAAGTGCTGCTGTTTTCCAACACATCTGAGCTAGGAAATTTGTCAAGCTCTGGTCATGATGTGGTTTTTCTGATTGGGATTTATTGTTTATCTCAGGCATCATAAGTCAGCATTTTTAGCTGTTGTTTTAATTCTTCTATGCTGCCTTGTGAGATGGTAGCCATATAAATTATTTAACAAAATAAATAATAGTATTGGTGTAAACTGGATTTAATATAGTTCATTTTTCTTTTTTTGAAATATAATCTTTATGAATTTTTTATGTAAGTAAAAGATAAACATGAAACATTAAGAAAAGATTTAAAAGTTAGAAAAAAACAAAAAGTGCAGAAAGTAATACAGGTAGAAAGAAAAAAGTGAAAAAAAAATTAAAGATATGACTTCCGATCTTCTTTATATCAGTTACAAGCAAACCTATCTCTCTTTGAAATTGTATTACAAGGTCAATTCTTTTTTCAATCAGCAAATCCGGAATTAATATCCCCCCCCCCATTTTTAGCAAAATGTTTGTAAAAGATTTCTAGTTTTTATAAAAGTGCTTATTGCTTTATCATATTTATTGATTTGCCATTTTACCATTCTTTCATCTTCACAACCACTTTCCCATTGTGGGTATTTCAGTATTTCTCCATCTTTGTGCATATAGTAATCTTGTCCCAAAAGTGCTTTTCATAAAGGCAACTGGACTTTCTTGGATTTTTTTTCTTTTTTCTTTGAAAATATTTTGCTTCTTATCTATGAAGCTTCTTTAGTGGATGAACTGGATGATTAAGAATCTCCATAGGCATATAATAATTTTGCTACAGTTACCATATAGAAACCAATCTTCCATATCCCTTCTAATTGGACATCCATAAATCCTAACAAAAGATGTTCTGGCTTCAATTTTATTATTTTTTTAAAAAATGTTGTATTATCATATGTAGAATAACAGAATAACAAAGTTGGAAAGGACCTTGGAGGTCTTCTAGTCCAGCCTTCTACTCAGACAGGAAACCCTATACCTGTGATGGCGAACCTATGGCACGGGTGCCAGAGGCGGCACTCAGAGCCCTCTCTGTGGGCACGTGCGCCATCACCCCAGTCCTAGGCCTTCAGCTGGGTTTTATAAAACCTTTTCACTTTAGGCCTCCGCTGCCATATGCCAAAAAAAAAAGGTTCAATCAATCAATTTCAACTTCTTGTGGGAAAAAAAAAGATCTCGCAAAGTTGGAATTGATTGGTTGAACTTTTTAGTCCCACCCAGACTGCCGTTACCACCGCAGCCACGCCCACCCAATGGGCCACACCCACCCAATGGGCCATGCCCACCCGGCACCCAATGATACATAAGTGGGTTTTGGGTTGCAGTTTGGGCACTCGTTCTCTAAAAGGTTTGCCATCACTGCCCTATACCATTTCAAACAAATGGTTGCCCAGTCTCTTCTTAAAAACTTCCAGTGTTGGAGCACCCAGAACCTCTGAAGGTAAGCTGATCCACTGATTAATTGTTCTAACAGGATTTAGAAATAAGAAAATTTCTCCTTAGTTCTAGGTTGGTTCTTTCCTCGATTACTTTCTATCCATTGCTTTTTGTTCTGCCTTCAGGTGCTTTGAAGAAGCACCTTTGACTCCCTCTTCTTTGTGACAGTCCCTTAGATATTTAATACTGTGTTTGCTTTTTCAATATCCCTACAATTTTTCACATTTCCAAAATTGCCTGTAAGTATCTTATATATCTTACATAATTTCTCTGGTATCATATACCAACAGTTCATCATTTTTTTAAAAAAATATTTTTTGCAACTTTTTTATTTTTATTAAAAAAAATAAAATACAAATTCTAAAAAAGGGAGAAAATAGAAAAAATTAAATAAACAGAAGTACATAAAAACTACATTAAAAAAGTCATAAACACACATATATATTATCTCTCCTAATTGAATACTGATAAATATAGTGCAACAATATTAGTTTACCCCCATTGCAAAGCAAGCCCAAGCTTTTTAAACTTCTAACTCTATTTGCAATTTATTTTTTGAAAATATGTATGTCTTTCAAAAAAAGTATATATTCTTTGAAAATACCATCTTTGTCTCTACAAACTTAAATTTATCCATCATTTCAAAACTATTTTTGGTAATTTCCTTTGTGTTATTTAATTCATTTTACAGAGGTTCTGTGTTTTTCTGGGCAAATTACTCCAGTCCAATCTCCTAAGAAACATAATTTTCATAGGATGATTCTATAAGTTTTTCTGTAAATCCCTCAAGAAATGTAGCTTAGTTATCCTTTGTTATCAACTGTAGCAGATCTCTTTTAACTGATTCAGTCAGTTATTGATGCTGTGACATTCTTCCCCAATTGTTCAAACATCCTTTGTAAAATCTCAGATACAATACCTTTTCCTGTTAATTCATCTGAAAATGATCCTCTTCTGTCTTCTGTTAATGTTTGCTCTTTTTTCTGGTAGTGGTCATTTTTCTTTGTTTAATTTATAATCCAGGAAATGGACACAAAAAGTAAAAGAGGATTCTTTGTGTATGATATTTTTTTAGTTCCTTTTGGCATACCATAACTTTTATAGTCATGTGGTCTGTTGCAGTTTCCATGTTCCCTTATTAATCCAATTTTCTTCTACAGCAAATTTAAACAATCTTCTTTCCAAAGAGGTAGGTTAATTATTAATCTATAAGTACTTTAAAATAAACAATGTTCCTATTTTAACTGTCATGATTTAAACTTTCTTAATCCAAATACTTGACAAGGTTTTGCTTGTACTTTAAAAAAAATCAATTTAATTATTTCCTTAGTTTTTATTTTAAATTTGCCCAGGGGTTGAAAATACACTCACCAGATGGCTTAAGGTGCTCTGTAAATTGGTTTCAATGTGCTATAGAAAATGGATTGTCCAAATACAGTGGCCTTTAAGCAGGCTCTACTGGAGGCTATGAGCTTGATTATTTCTTCTGCAGCTCCCAGCACTCTATCTGCAGAATTACCTGCAGGATCTTTCCTGCTGATTTTCTCACAAGGATCTGCTTGCTGAAGCACAAGTGTGTGATTTCATGATTTCTTGTCTGAAGATCCAGGGGCAAAGATCATCACTTGGCTTCTAGTCTTTGCCTCAGCATTATCCTCCCTACATGAAGATTTGTTAGTCCACCGTTTTTTCTGTCCAGATATCCCCGTATATTTCCTTTAACATTGTCTTACTTTACATCTTAGTTCCTTTGGCTTATATCTCTTCTTTTCTAAGCTTTGAATTATGCTGCAATATAGGAACAATATAATGGATATCTACTCTACAGTATAATGCAGACATGTCAAACACAAGGGCCGTGGGCTGGAACTGGCCCATGATTGGCCCATATTTGGCCTCGGGGCCACCCCAGAGACAGCAAGGTTCAAGTCCCCTCTGGCCTGACCCTGCCCAGCCCGGTGCCCCTGAGGCACAGGAGGTGATGAGCATGCGGGGGCTGACAGTGTCTGGCAGCAGGAGCTCCGCAGCCTGCTGTGACCACTGGGACGGCCCTCCAAGCAGCAGGCACTGCAGCAGCACTGACTGGCGAAGTCAGAGAGGGAGGCATGTGATGTGGACTACTGGATGCATCTATTCCATTCCATCTGTTTTTGCTTGCAATTGGAAAGCAGGTTGCCGCTTGTCATCTCCTCGGCCCCCTGGCGGATCTTGCTCTTGGCCTGCGCATGAAGTGTGTTCCCCTCATGCACCCGACGCACCTTGGCCCCACTGTGCATGAAGAAAACATGCTCCACACATAGGCCAAGGGCAAGACCCATGAGGGAGCCAAGGAGATGACCAGCGGCGACCTGCTCTCCAATTGCAAGCAAAAACAGACAGGATGGAGTAGGCACATCTGGCAGCCCACATCTTGTGCCCCCCCCCGATTCCACCTGCTGCCAGTGGTGACAGCAGGCTGCAGAGTTGCAGAATGCACCTGCTGAGAGTCCAGCAGGCTGTGGCTATTGATGGACAGTAGAGGCCAGTGGTGTCCAGCTGTAGCTACCCTGCCTCCTGCTTCACCTTGTCCCACGGTGGTGGCATCCCTGCCCTGCCCCCTGCCTTGCCTCGCCTCACCCTGCAGAAGAAGCCTTCTGCCACCATCCCACTCTCCAGAGACCAATCCCGCCTGGCCTCCACAGGCGCCCCCCTGACGCAAGCGATGTCCAGGTGGCCACACCCACCCAGTCAGCCATAACTACCCCACCACGCCCAGCCAGTCGGCCATGCCCCCCTGGCCCGCTGAGGGCAACCGCAATGCTGATGCGGCCCTCAATGAAATCAAGTTTAATACCCCTGGTATAATGGATACCTATTCTGTGTGTTAAATGATGTACTATAGGGACAGGAACAGTATAATGAATATTTACTTTATGTGTTAAATGACATTTATCTTTTATCCTAACCATGCTCATCTCTTTGTTTGGGCCTCTAATAAGATTTTCCACTGATCACCAGCAAATTATTCTTAAAATTCAAACATGGCTTTAGAAATGTATTCACTATATTATTTCTTGCAAGCACTTAGGCAGTGAGGCTTGAGTCCAAGAGTGATGGTGCATAAAATTTAGCTATACAAATCTTTTCAGTGACTCACTGATTTAATGAAATAGACATGTATTATTGATCATTATTGTTTATTAAATTTGCTTGCTGTCCATTTCACCATGAGGCAAATCCATATATGGATTATGTAAATGGTTTCTTGATTTAAGCTTTGTGAGTTTTGCTAACATTTCTCTCAACTGAATATACCAAATATCTGTTTTAAGTGTTAACATATTAATTCAATAAATGTAACAGTTAATATGCTTAATATATTTCAAACAGGATTACCGAGTTAACATCTTCTTAAGACAGAAATGGAATGATCCTCGGCTTAAGTTGCCCACTGATTGGAAAGGATCTGAATCACTAACAGTGGACCCTACCATGTTTAAATGTCTGTGGAAGCCTGATCTGTTCTTTGCAAATGAAAAGAATGCTAACTTCCATGATGTCACTCAAGAAAATATTCTCCTATTTATATTCCGTGATGGAGATGTCCTAGTCAGCATGAGGTATTTTATATATTCTACTGATTATGAATAATTTTAAGAAAACTCCATAGCTATAGACTTTTTGTTTTAAATAATATTATCATAAGTAAACAAGGTTTTATAAACCAGAAAATTGGACTGCTTTAATAAACTCAAGTTAGAGTGCTTGCTCAAATAGTGATTATTCAAAAAGGCTGAATAATCATCATGCCTCTTGCAAGCCACAAAATCAAAATAAAATGCAATATAATCGCTAGCTTAAGCGCTTGTATGTTTAATACACGTACATAGTGTGACTATTTCTTATTTCCTATTTTCTGTTATTTATTTATGTATTTAACAGAACAAAGTAAGGAAAAAATCAAAAATGCAAAAAAGAGGTGCAAATGTGAATATTAAATATAAGACTTCTTGTGCTGATATATAGTACACGTATTTAAATTTGAACATTTGTCTTTCTAACTTATGGCACATTTGAATTGCTTCCAAATTTCACTTTATATTTCCAGATTATCTGTTACTCTCTCATGCCCATTGGATTTAACTTTGTTTCCTATGGATACACAGCGTTGCAAAATGCAATTGGAGAGCTGTATGTAAATTACATTTTACATATTTTACGTCTGTCTGTCTGTCTGTCTGTCTGTCTGTCTGTCTGTCTGTCTATCTATCTATCTATCTATCTATCTATCTATCTATCTATCTATCTATCTCTTATGCTTAATAATTGAATATGCATGTTCAGTACAATGATAGAGCTTCAGATCTTCCAAAAGTGCACTCTTCTCTTATAATTGACTCGACTCTGCCTTGGTGCCTCTTCTCTTTCCTTCGACCGTTCTCATAATTATGGAATTCTCTAGAGAATAAATATTTGTACAATATATCTGAAATATAATAACTTATGCCTTGAATGAGAATTCTGGGTTGATTCATTTGATCATCCCTTTGTTTCCTTGGCTAGCCATGTATTCTCAGGACTACACGAAATTATCAAATGCTGTTTCTATCTTGCTTCTTCAAAGCCCAATCTTCAATTTCAAAATGTGTCACAGGGAAACCATTACCTGTGGCACATCATAGCATTTGAAGTTTTCATGGTTATATATCAAATACTAGTTTGTGGCATATTCCTTAACTGTTGGTTACTTCAATGTTGACAGCACAATGACATTATCATTTTTTTCTAAGCACGTTCCAAAGCTTGACATGATGAATATAATTAAATGCATTTCTATAATCAATGAAAACGTACCCGCTTCCCTTTGGTATTCGTTGTATGTCACACCATATATGTGCATTAGCAGTAATGTTTCATATTCCTTGGCCTTTTCTAAGCTTGAACAAATGGCATCTCCTTTTCCATGATCCAAAGCATTATTTGTTAGCATGTTATATTAAGAATATTGTGCAATA
The DNA here is from genome assembly GCF_016545835.1 of Crotalus tigris. NCBI lineage: Eukaryota > Metazoa > Chordata > Lepidosauria > Squamata > Viperidae > Crotalus > Crotalus tigris. Next base: position 757,536 of record NW_024097086.1, on the reverse strand, counting down.
ATTTGCACAGTCTGTTCTTTGATATTAGTAGATTAATCTTTACCATTATGTTGTCCACTATGACATTCTCCAGATTCAATGGCATAGCTTGGTTAGAGCCTTTACTGATTCTTTTTCTGTTGCTTTCCATATTTCTGTACGGGCAACATTTGACCTACAACCATTCTTTCAGGGACTGAAGTTACAGTGGTGCTGAACGAATGGTAGTTACATTTGGTTCTTTCAAGACCTCCACAGTCATGTGATTGCAGTCTGTGCACTTGGCAAATGATTAACATTTACAGTGTTGCAATGCCTGTGATCATGTGATCATAATTTGCAACCTTCCTTACTGGCTTCTCCAGAAAGGCAATGGGAAAGCCAGCAGGGAAGATCAAAAGTTGCCGCGGTAAGTCTCTTCCACCCTCTGTCCCATCCATGCAATCTTACCTAGTCCCTATGCATTCACACATGCCAGGCATTCACATATCCCATACGTTTTTCCCAACCAGCATCCTAGTGGACTCTCCCTATAGTAGAAAAGCTACTAATCTTAACTTGGGAAGAATAGATGGGCAGCCATAATTCTAATTTATACAAGACACAAATGCAATTATATTTTAATGAGGATGGGATCTGATGGGCAATGATGCTGGCAGGGAAACCTGTAAGAAAAAATACTATTTGTGGCACCACACCAACCCATGTGAATTCCAGTCCTAGTTGTGACAAAAACTTTCAAAGTTAATATGCCATAGTGGAAAAAGTGTTTCCAATAAAGAAATAACATCTAAAGGAAAGTTCAAAAACACTTTTAAAATTAGAAATGTATTACTTTGGCATGTGGACCAAAAACCTACACTGCTTCAGATGATCTACTTCCAGGTTCTTCAAGTTAACACTCAGTGTATGTGGAAACAGTGAAAATCTGTAAATGCATTTCAGTACTAATGAGATATGATCAGTATAATAAACACTCTTTAATAATTAATCTGCCAGATTCTTAGACATGGTGGAAGAAAAGCATGCTTGTTTGTAATTATTGCATTTTATTACTTTTTATCACATTAACATCATCATCTTTTTTTTCTGTCCAAAACATGTAGTTGGTTACACTACTGATGATTTACGATTTATCTGGCAATCTGGTGATCCTGTTCAACTGGAGAAAATTGCTTTGCCCCAGTTTGATATTAAAAAAGAAGATATTGAATATGGCAACTGTACCAAATACTACAAAGGGACTGGTATATATTTTAATCAATTTATTTGTCCATTCATTACATTAAATGATGATTTATTCATTTATCCTAACATGAAAGGAAGTAAGAGGTTATTAAGTGAATGAACTGATTTTATCTTGTTGCTTCTGCAGTAAAGCTTGATTCAGAAAATCTGATTTGCAATAACTATTTTAAATAAAAAATTGTTACACGGTTACAGATAATGCTTTGTTGTGTTCTTTACTAATACTATTCCAGATTCATGAGACATATAAATTGCCTTCCTAGTCAATATGGACAGATATGTTTGTAATAGAAATGTTCTGATTCACATGATTCATTAATCACTATAATTCAGTTAACAGCTTTAGCCTCTCTAGGGCAGAGCAGCAAAATGAAGAATTGATTAAATTGTAAATTTGTAATAGGAAAATATTTTTGGCCATACAGATTTATAAGAGCACATAATGGAAGTAAAATCAGTTCTTTCTAAACATAAAAGATAGATGTTTTATTCATCAATCTTATATTTTTTAATATATTTTATTAATTTTTTACAATAATAATCTTTAGTGCTTGGTAAACAACATATTGTCTGGGTTCATATATTTAACAACAATCAATAATAGTTAATTTCTATGATTCCATAATCAACATACTACCTAAGGATACATTTCCTTGATCTTCTCTTCTTGCAATAATATTTTCCTTTTGCCAACATTGAGTAGGTACAATTCTTAGTATTTTTGATACATACAAAGTTAAATGAAAACATTTTCCTAATGTTTATACAATCAACATCAGTATATAGCTATCACGCCTGTCCGTCGTCGTCCAGAATAACAGAAGCCAGAAACACAGGTACGAGGTGCAAGTAAGGTTTATTCCTTAGCATACATAAAGTCAGCACTGGGAGTGGATTGCTCCCAGTGCTTCACATAACTGTGCCACGCCTCAAAACCCCACCCTCAATTGCTAACCACCATCCGCCCAACAGTCATAAAGGTTCCTTCTGTTCAGTCACGCCTTTCCCCTGGATCGGCCCCGCCCTGCTGACCCTCTGTCCGGCCGCCCAGGTTAGGGCCTTCTGTTGGCACCACGTTGTTCCTGCCTCCAGCATCCTCCAGGCCTCCATGGTCCTGGCCGGCCGTCAACAGCCTTCCCCCGGAGGCCTTCCGCGGCTCTCCACAATGAGCAGCAGCTGGCCCCGCCTCTCGGCTGCTCTGTTCACGGCCGCGGGCTCTGGCAGTCTCCTGCCGCTTCTGGCAGCCAATGGTAGCATTCCTTGAGGCTCGGCAGCGACTGGCGGCCCCCCCCACTCCTCGGCTCCGTCGGTGGCTGTGGGACCCTCCGGCCAGGCTTCTCCACCTGGGAACGGTAGGCCGCTGAGGTGGGAACGGAGGGGGGGAAGGGTCGTACCTGGCGTCCTATGGGCCCGTTTCGGCGTCTGGGTGGCGTCTGGCAGCTGCAGGCTGTGTCCTGAGTCACCCCCCACCGCTGAATGGCAAGCCCCGTGGGGCTTGACAATAGCATCTTTTCTAATCAGCTTATGTTTCATTTATATTTGTGAAGAGTTATTTTATTAAATCACTATAGGTCCTGTTTTTGAAGTTCTTATTTAAGCTTAATTTCCCCTCAATATTCAAAAGATTCTTGTCAATTATAATTTTCTCAAAATTAATTATATTTAAATGTCCAGACATTTCATTCACAAAAGCCATCCCAGTATTTTTATATTTCTCATTTCATAAAAGAAAAAAAAAAGCTACACTACTTATAAATCACATCCCTCTTACTATCGGACCCATTTATATCCAAAATTTATTTTTTTAGCCATATTCAAACAAGTGTTTAGTCATGTTTAGTCCATCTGGTAAGTCAAGTCATCTGATCTCTTGAATCTAATATAGCCTTCTTCTTTTGCCAAAAAGTTTCCGAGTCAATGTGTTCAGCTTACCAGGGAATTCTTCCTGTATTTTTATAAATGTTGTTAGAAATGGGGAAGACAGATTAGGTGGAGTACCTTTGAGGGGGAGTTTCACCCATTTATATTCGTTAAAGAGCTTCCACTTTCCTTCTCCCTCAATTTCTCTCTTCATTTTTTGTCTCCCAAACTCTACTGCTCCCCTGGCATCTCTATAATCCATTTTGTCAGATCTTCTTTCTTGTCCTCTGGTTTATTTTGAAGTTTTGAAAGATAAGATACTTTTTCTTTTCCAATATTATAGCAGAATCTTTCAGATTTTTCTTTACCTGTGTTAAGCTGTAATTCCTTTCATTTGTAGCCTCCATCTTTGGGTCACTTTCCTCTGTTTTGTATTCTATTGTCTGATTTATTTGTTCATTCTTTATCATTATTTTCTGAGAGTTTTTTAGTTGTGAGTTTCGTTAAAGATGTGCTCATTTATATCATCTAAATTATTTTTAATCTCATCATGATTTGAAACAATTGTCATTTGAATTAGTTGCAACATAGCATGCATTTCATCCTGGAAGATATTTGCCTTGTTTTGAAGTATTACTCCTGCAGATCTCTGATGTTCCAGGCTGGGAGTTTCAGAAAAGAATCTTGGGTGTGGTTTCTTACCACTTACTGTAAGTATGCAACATCCATTTTATCTTCCCCCTCCAAATAATCTTTCACAGGTACCATAATTCCTGTATATTAGTCTTCTCCAACCAACCAGTCTTAAGGTCCAAACAACAAAGTCTTGTATAATTCTTATCTTTATGTATGGTCTTTATAGTCCAATGCATTTCCAAATATCAATCCACCACTAAAAGCAATATTTTATAATGGTTCTTCTGCTCAGGAGTCCTAAAATTAGCAATCAACCAACATTTTCAATCCAAAATGTTCAACCACCTAAGAGTAATTCAGGAGCTTCCCCCCTAAAAAAAGTAGCCAAAATTCAAGTTTTTTCTTTCTCAGCAAACAATTCTTGAGCCTAAAGATCACAGCTCAGTAAGTGTTTATAATCCAAGAATTTTTATAGTTCTTAGTCTGTAGTAAATAGCCCAATGTATTCTCTCTCCTCTGTTCCTAGCTGTTTTCTGTTTAGCTTAGAGTCTCTGAGGTTCAAAGGGACAGATTGTTATCTGTTTCTGGACATCTTGCCAGTTTCTGAGTCAAAACAGCTCTAATTTTATACTGTAATCCACCACTAGATGTCAGTAGATATTCATTTTCCAACTTTTAAGACAGAAAATTATTTTCTTGTAATTTCATCAATACTCTTTCAAAGGGAGGATCTTAACAATTTCCACAATTTTCAGGTTTATCCAGACTATAGCTTTATATTAAATTCCATTTCAATATATTTCTGTTCCTCATAAAAAATTAGAGCTGATTCCGTCTATGCTCTATGGGAAGATTTTTGCTTCTTGGGGAACTTTTCAAGGAAATCAATTGCAAGATAGAAGAAAAAAGATCAATATTTTCACCCAGTTTCCAACACGCTGTTCAAAGTCTATTCTAGTTGGTGTTTTTGGACTTCGGCTGCCGATAGTTTGGGCTAGTCACCAAGGTGTAGCTAGCTTTTCCTCTGTCGGTTTGGAGGGCTCCCCCAATCAAACAGATTGACCCCCATCTTTCCATGATCAAGGGAAAATATCTACCATGCTTTGTAGATGCAAAAATAGCAAAAACAGCTCATCCCTCCCCTGTTTCCAGCCAACTAGAGTTCACCAAGATGTTTTGGGAACTCTGAGATGTTTGGTGGTAATCCACATATTTCTCAGGGTGCCTGGCCATGAGATGCTGGTACAATCAGGATCTCACTGCTCTGGTTCTTATCACCTGCCATTCCCCCCTCCCTGTTTCCTATCACATACACACAAAAATTTATTGCCCTTTCATCCTTCTCCCCTTCTTCTTTTGATGGTCTTTGTAAGGCCCCAGGGATTGCTGACACCTTACCATATCTCTGCCTTCCATAACTACCCACCATTTTGTATCTTTTTTATTTCAGACAACTATTGGAGTTAATAGTGGGAAGACATGCACACACATGCACAATACATAAACACACCTATTGCATAAGGGTCATCTACTGCAATTATTTGTAGTGGGTTGAGAAAAAAACTAGTTATATATTTTATATTGGTATTTTTTTTCAGAAAACATATTTTAAGAAATATTGGCTCAACTATAGCAATGCTATGTTTATTTCCTCCTGTTTGTTTTTGATTGTTGTTGGAGAATCGAAAAAATTCATTCACTCACTCCTTGCTGCCATCATCCTTTCTCTTTTAATTTTACTTTTATAGTAGTACAAGCATTCTTTTTTTTTCTTCTTAGAAAATTTACTAGCTGGCAAGCCTTTTGTTGCTGTGCATAATGCAAAACATTGTATTGGCAGTGCCCTCATTCCTGTCAAAGTATTTTTCTAGCCAATTAGGCATCAACTTTTTACTTTAGAACTAAAGCATCCACTGGCATATCAGAAGAGTAAATTGAATGACTTTATGTTGCTCTTACTTGCAGTATAGTCCCAAAATGGTGCCTAATGAATTGAGGTCACATTGTTATTCACACTTTCAATTAAATGTTATTTAGCTGCAGCTTGGGCTGCCAGTACTTCTTTTTCGAAAAATAGGCTTAATTAGGATAGGCTCAGAATTGGTTAAAGCTTCAAGTAAATTAAAATAAAAAGTTAGTTAAAGTGACATGCATCAATAAACCCAGGTGACATAGTGGAACTTACTAAAGCATTTAGAACTTTGTGTTGTTATTTTCTCCAAAGGCTATTACACATGTGTAGAAGTGATCTTCACTCTGAGAAGACAAGTTGGCTTTTACATGATGGGTGTCTATGCTCCTACACTGCTAATTGTTGTGCTTTCATGGTTATCATTCTGGATAAATCCTGATGCAAGTGCTGCAAGAGTACCATTGGGTAATCTATGTTTCTGATATTGTCAGCACCACTTAATGTTACATATCCATTTGCAGTTGGCTCAGTAACAAGACATATCATGGATACTGAAAGCAACTGTGTTCTCATAGCATGTTCTTCACTGTCATCCCAATCTTCTCTTTTTCAGTTCCATATTTGTTGCCTCCACTTTTTAAAAGACAAGAACTCTAGCCTTTAAGCAAATTGTTCCTGTATCTACTCATTATATCACCAGGGACGTATATGAGTACAACAGTGAGTAGAAAACTGAAAGGGGTGTAAGTTTTGTCTGGGAATGGAATAATGGTTATTGATATCTAAAGAACCAGAAAAATAGGTTGTTTCTACAAGATATGGTTCTATAAAATTATGGGCTTTCAAAATGCTATAATGTTAACTACTGAATAGAATGATGTACAAATAGAATATTTCATGAATCTCACAGAGAACTTTTCCTCATTTTTATTTTCTCTAATTATGTGTTAGAAAACAGACCTAACCCTAGCTAAAGGTGATCTTGGAAAAAGCAAGTTGTCTTTTGAGTTCTTCCAAACAACAAATTCTACTTATCAGATAGCTGGAGATAAATAATAGCACTGCTGACTTACTGGGACAGAAGGCAAAATGCAGGAGAAATTCTTCTCAGCTCTCATTTTATTTCATGAGAGTGAGCAAATATTTATACAAGACCAGTATCCTTAATGGATTATGTTATGACTTTAAATCACTGGCAGCTACCTTATAATATGGCTGGCAATGGTGCTTAATATAAAATCTAGGTAGTAGATTTCTCATGACAGCTATGAACCTTCCTGTAACAATGTAAGATAAATGGCCCTCCCAAAAAAAACCTCACAGAATGGATCTTCTGCTGAAAATAGGCTTTAACATTTCTTGATCAGTTTGTAGAGTCTTGAAACAGTATTCCAAAGAAATAAGTTTTAGTAGGTTTAATTTTCATATATGAGAAACAGAACTAATCTTATTTTTACATTGAACCTCTTTTCAGTCTATTTTCAATTTAGCTAATTCTTCCTTCAGAAAGAAAATAAAATCCAGTCTGATCATAGATGTTTTGGATTTTTTTGATAGTACTAAATTTTGATTTCAGAGCAAAGCTGCCACTATTTCAACTATTTAGGAGATTAGATAGATAGGCAGGCAGGCAGGCAGGCAGACAGACAGACAGACAGACAGATAGACAGACAGATAGATTCAGGGCTTTTTTTCTCATAGAACACCCAGAAAGGAGTTCCGGCACCTTTTTGGGATGGAAACTTGTAGGGTAGGCAAGGTGGGTTGTATGACGTGTGAGTTCCGGCACCTTTTTTTTTTTTTTTTTTTTTAGAAAAAAAGCACTGGATAGATAGATAGATAGATAGATAGATAGATAGATAGATAGATAGATAGATAGATAGGATGGTAGTAGAAAGTTAGATCTCATTTGAAATATATTGTGTGATCTGATTCTTTCCGTCATTGTGAGATTGATATTTTCACTCTAAATTGTAGATAAATAGAAACCAGTTGCATTCTCATGTTCTTCGGGTATGTTGGACTGCTGTTTGCAGAAATGCTAGCTAGTATGTCCCAAGAAATGATGCTACTAGAACAGGGAAGGATACAATAGTATGCAGATTTTAAAAACATAATATTATTAGCACTTTATTGTGAAAGAGCGGCATTTCTTCAACAGAATACATAATTTCAAAGATAATGATCTATTTAAATAAACTTTTTAGATTTTTCTATGATGTACAAAATCAGTAGTCCAAACTGATTGCTTCATTGCCTGCAGGCAAATCCGTATGCCTGTCTGACACTCAGTTGCCAAGTTACTCCATATTTTTATGATATCTAGCATTCCATTTGATTGATAGTCTGCAAATTTATGGTAAGAAAAGATTATATCAGCAAAATAATATGTATCATGATAAATAGAGTTGCTAGTAACCGAGAGAAACCCTTTCCAGCTGTTAGTGCTATATATGTACTCAGAATGATTATGTATCAATTTATTTACCGTATATGCCGGCGTACTAGGTGACCCGGCGTATAAGACGACCCCCGTCTTTCTCGCCGAGCTGCATTCCTAGAACGTCGTCTTAAACTACCAGTATTTCCGGCGTATAAGACGACTCGGCGTATAAGACGACCCCCGTCTTTGGCACCGAGTTTAGCGCTTGCGGAAGTCGTCTTATACACCAGCATATACGGTAATCAGTTCCATAACTCACCCTATACATTCATATTCATCTCCGTGACACATGTGGTACATCAACAACTTCTATTTCCTTTGAGGAAATATTATCATTTAGAAAGTGCTGTAAAATGTTTTAAGGTTAGCAAAGTGGAAAATGGTTAGCAGTGCAACAACATTGCAATTACATAGTATATTGTTGGATTTTTATTTCTCTTAGGCATTTTTTCAGTGCTCAACTTGGCATCAGAATGTACTACCCTTGCTGCTGAACTCCCCAAAGTGTCTTACGTGAAGGCCTTAGATGTATGGCTGATTGCATGCCTTCTATTTGGATTTGCTTCATTGGTTGAGTATGCAGTGGTCCAAGTCATGCTGAACAATCCAAAACGAATTGAAGCTGAAAAAGCAAGGATTGCTAAGGCAGAGCAAGCAGAAGGGAAAGGTGGAAATGTTGCCAAAAAGAATACTGTGAATGGCACAGGTACCCCAGTGCACATCAGTACTTTACAGGTAAGAGTACTACCTAACATACTTGATATGTTATTAAATCATCCAGCTTCAGTTCCTGATCCTGTAATGGTTGATGTCAAATAGGTGCTAGCCTGAAGATTTTATCTAACCAGCATTCCTACCCTTTGAGATCAGCTATACCTTGATCACTAATGGATCTGCTAGCTGAGGGTGATATAATTTACAGTAATCCAGTATGTAAGTAGAGGCACTTGGCTAAATAAAATTACCTTGAAATAAAACCAGATTTTATGAGTCCCTATAATTGTGGTTGTCAACAATGTGTCTTTTTAAATTTGTTATTAATTAAAGGATGGGGAAGTTATGATATTCAGAATAATCATGTATTTCAGAAATGGAAATTATGTACCTTCATTAATAGAATGCATTGTTTTGTTTTATTTTATTATTTTTATTCTGCATTTATTATTTTTACAAACATCCCAAAATGGTGAACATATATGTTTTCCTCACAATAACAACAACCCTGTGAAGTGGATTGGGCTAAGAGAGACTGCTCCATGGTCATCCAACTGGCTAGTAAATTATTAGTAAATTAAATTATACACTATTGTTATGTAAAATTAGATGTAATATTAAGAAAATATTTAGGTACAAAAATTACAATTGCTTAGTTTTGGCTGACAATCAGGAAAATATATATTTTAGATATCGTTAGAATTTTTAGAAAAATAACCTGTTCCATGCATAGAAAAATATGGAAAAAGATTTAATTATCTATCACTCTCTAGTGATATTTAATGGGATCATCAGAATCCATGATATATTATATTTCTCCAACAAAACATATATGTAAGATGCTTTTCTGAATTGAACTGATAGATCCATATTTAATGTTGCATTATAATTTAAAAATATAAATATACTTTACTTCTGAAATACAGAAAATTGTCTTTGTTAACATTTTTCCATTGTCTGGATTTTTGTAGTTCAAATGGAGTTTCCTAACATATAAAAAGTATGAGGTTTCTGTATGTACTGTAAGTGTCCATATGATCAAGTTATTTCCCTTTGAAACTGAAGCTTGAAATTATTCCCATTTTTCAGGTCAACTGAATCTGTTTCTATTCTCACCTTATTGGATAAGAAATTTATGTTTATCAGAAAGCAAACAGTTATTTTTTCCTGCAAACAATGCCTGAATAGAGTTGAATCTGCATTTCTCTGGCTGAATCTACATTGTTTAATTATATTCTCTATAAAACCTTTATTATTAGTGCCTCTCTTGATATCCCTCTTATAGCTAACTATTAGAACTATCCTTAAAGGAACTTTTAAGGAAAGAATCAAAAGAGCAATCTGTTTGCAAAGAAGTTCAGTCCATCTGCAAGAAGGTTATAATTCTTTAACACTGACGAATGTTGATTCATAAAGATATACTGCCCTTCAGTCTGGAGGATCTTTCTGTACGGAGTTCAATTGTGCTCTTATTTAAACTTTGAATACTTCTCCTCCAAGAATTTAAAATATTTTTTTAAAAGCTTTCCAGATAAATGGTTGTCACAAATTTTTATAAGCATCTTCTAGAGCAGTCTTCTTCAGTGTAGGCTGAAGGCTTATATCAGCCTCTCCTAATATGGCTAGAAGGCCTGGTAGGAGTTATAATAAATTACTGCCACTGTTTAAATGTTTAAACAGGCATAGTAGTCCTCGACTTATAATCATAATGACTATTTGAAGTTACAATAATGCTGAAAAAAGTGAGTTATGACCGTTTTTCACACTTCCAACAATTGCAGCATCCCCGTGGTCACATGATTAAAATTCAGATGCTTGGCACTTGGCGTGTGTTTATGACAGTTGCATAGTTTAGCCTTTCTTTAGCCTCAGAAAGTTCCCTTGTTGTTATAGGTTATTCGTAATCTTTTCTGTTCTTCTGTAATACTTGTAAATTTTATTTATTGAGATACCAATCTGTTTTCTCTAAAAGGATGTCACTTCCTTTACACAAGTTAGAATAATATCAATAAAATGCTTTTTGTATGGTCCAGTAATACAGTATCTTTCTCTTGTAAATTTCAATATTTTCTTTTTTATTTTTGTAATCTATTTGTTAGCCATTTCCCTGAATTATTTGCAAACTCAAAATATTTTTGCTTTATATAATTCATTATTGATTTAATTTTCTCCTGTCTGTATCTCTGAGGTATAGTATTTCAAAGAATGGAGCCACTATGCAGAAGAGCTCTGGCTAGCCTATCCCCATACATGTACGGTATCTAATATTCCATCTTTGATTTTTTTTTTAACATACCGAGTTTCCATTTTTACTGAGCTCCTCATGAATTCAAGATTTACTTTCAGGTTAGCTATAGCTAGTAAAGCTTTTTATATTTATTAAAATGAGATAATATAAATAAATTAATGTCAGGAACACTATCCCCCTATACTAAATTCTAATTTAGATTCCCCCCCCCTCCCCTAAAATTAGATATTGGAGATGGATTTGGAAGTGATAAATAAAAGACAGAATGAGATAATGGTGGATAAAATGTGATGGTGGACTAGAATAATGAAATGTATGGTAAGGAATGAAATGAAAATCTTTCTAATGGGTCTCATCTCTCACAGTATAAAGAAAGACCTGAATTTCTTGTAACTGTAAGGACCCACCCCACTTTGCATCTTAAGAAGACAGAACTCTTGGAATAATTCTTCCAACAGGAATCCTTTATTAAGAGAAAATGGTTGCAGGCGTTCTAGACAGGACTTGGGGTTCAAGCTCTCCCATTCAAGGTTTTAAGGGGTTCCCCAGTAGTCCCACCCAATTTCCCCCCTCTTCCAGTGACAGTTTCAGGCATCACAATCCCACCCCTTTTTTCCTTTCTGCCGGCTGGATGGAGACTTCAGATAAACTACATGAAAGGTAATTAGCCTCCTTTGTTATGATGAGGCCTTTTGGTGCTATCCACATTCAAACCCTTTGAAGTTGTACCGAAGGAAGTGAGGGCCATAAAGCCCCTTTGTTCACCCCCCTCTCTTTCTTTATGACAGAATCCAGAGAGGGCAGAAATGGGATTTTCTATAATTGATAACTGGAGATGAAGTATAATTGGATTCTGACAGTAACACTACATATATTAACTAGGTCATTAATGTAAAATGTCTGTATTACATGTAACTATTGCTGTGTAAATGTTAGCATTTATAAGTAACTCAGTCTCTCACATTTCCTTTCAGTATTTATTGTTTGTCTTGTCTCTGATAACTCTGTGTCTGTGTTTCTATGCATGTATATAAGTAATACTTTTTTTAGAACAAAATATATATCAGTTGATGTGGAGTATTGTCTATGAACATTTAGGCAATATTAACATTTCTGTTCTGGCTGCTTTCTATTAATCTGTATTACCACTAATTTGGTTTATGCAGTGTTACTATAGTAATGCATACAAATAAGTGAGAGATATCTTCTAAGACTCAGGACTCATTTGAAGAACAGGTGGCAGTTTTGATTAGGAGACCCTCTGCATAATTCTATCTTACGTGCCATTTATAGCCATTGCTAGAACAAGAAGACTCATTTACAATCACTCAAGCATTGCTCAGTCCCAGGTGGCCAAAATGTTGGGGGCCGCTATTCTAGAATGTAGCAGTTCAAGTAGTTCCCATTTTGCCTGAGAAACACCACTACTGCAAGAGCCACACTGGTTACCAGTTGACTTCAAGATGATAGTTGTCATGTTTAAAGTCCGACACAGTTCAAGAACTGGTTATCTACAGGATCATATTCTGCCAATGGTTTCTGCCAATATAATAAGATCGAGCAAGGAAAAGATCATTCAAGTCACATTCTTCTGGTATTTCCTCAAGACAACAAGAGGTGTGGTGTTCTTCTTTCTTGGAGTAGTGTTCCACTTGAGCACTGACATTCGGGAAAGTTGCCATGACCTACCTGCTCCAGAAAGCCTTTGGAGATTAAGAATATAGCATTTCCCTTTCCTAAGTACAGTAAGTGATAGTTGATCTTGGATTTGTGGGTTATTTATTGTTTTTTTTTCTCTTTCTTTTAATGTTCTCTATTCTATATTACTGGAAGCTGATCAGAGCCTTATTTGGGAAGGGGAGAACTGTGTTGCATATAAATTGGAAAGCAAATATATTTTGAAGAGCTGTGGTAGCGCAGTGGTTAGAATGCAGTATTGCAGGTTCACTGCTAGGAATTTGATTCTAACTGGTTCAAGATTGATTCAGTCCTCCATCCTTCTGAGTTTGGTGAAATGAGGACCTATATTGTTGGGAGCAATATGCTGACTCTGTAAACTACCTAGAGAGGGCAATAAAGCACTGTGAAGCAGTATATAATTGCTATTGCTATTGAATGACATTCCTTTCACATTTTGCTCCAATATTTGCATAGCTACTTATAGTTAGACACTGTAGTGTTGCAAATAAAATTGAGAATACTTAGTCTATATATATATTTTTCCCCAAAGATGCTTTTCAAGGAAAAAAGCAAGAAAATCCCATTGTCTTTTGAAAAGCACCTTTGGGAGAACCATGATTGAAAATCTCCATAGACATATCCTTTCTCTCTACATTAAAGTTCTGTTTAATGCAAGGACCCACTTCAATCCCATATCTTACGAAAGCAGAACTCTTGGAGATAGTTTCCTCCAACAGGAACTTTTATTAAAAATAGTTGATAGCAGGCATATTAGACAAGATCTGAGAGATTCCCTTGCAGATCAATACTTTAAAGTGTCCTCAAGCAAACCCCACCCCACAGTTCATCCAGACGGTACAAACCAGCCAATCCCCAGGTGTTAAGTGCATCGTGGGAAAGGGGAGATAAACAGCCCTTCACACCTCCTTTTTAGAACAGAGAAATAAGCCAGGCTCCGAAGGTTGTATTTCTCCCCCCCCCCTTTTCCTACCTGACAGATTAGGGAGAAGAAAATTCAGAGAGAGATACAGTGCAGGAAGCAAATTGTTACATTGCAGCGGGCAGCAGACACAGAATCAATAAACGAAGCAAAATGTTACATTGTAGCAAATAGAGGAAGGGAAAACAATAACCACACAGGCACATCCCCCCTCCCCCTTGGGAATATGGCACAACCCAGGGGAAGGTGAGATTTGTTTTTAGGTCAGAGGGGATAGGTAGAAATGAAATAGGAATGGGTTCTGACATCCTTCCCCCCTTAAGAGAGATCCACGTGTAGAGAAAACAATAGGTATAGAGATTAGTCTGGTTTGTTGGGATATTCTGTATGAAACCTCTTTAGCAGTTTAGGTGCTCTGACATGACATTTATGGACCCATTCGTTTTGTGAGGAGGGAAAGTGTTTCCATGCTTTAGGTATTGAGTTGCCCTGTGATACTTGCTAGAATCTAGGATTTCTTTTATCCTGAAGTGTTGTTCTCCTTCAACCATGATTGGAGATGGTGTGGGGGGGCGATTTTTGGACATAAGGGCCACTGTTCTCGTTTCAAGAAGCTGCAGTGAAAAACTGAGTCTATTTGCCTGAGGGTTTTGGGTAGTTCTAATTCTACTGTTACTGGGTTTATGATTCTTTTAATTGGAAAAGGTCCTATATATTTTGGCCCCAGTTTTTACAGGGCTGTAAGGATTTTAGGTATTTTGTAGACAAATATAACATTTCTCTTACAATGAATGGTATAGGTTTGACTCTTTTTTTATCTGCTTGTGCTTTGTATGCTTGCCTAGTTTTGTCTAAGGCTTTTCTAATCACTGGCCAGGTGTTTTGTAATTGTGATATCCATTCTTTCAGTAATGGGATTGCCGGTTCGTTTGGGGTCAGGTCTGGCATAGGGTTAAAACTTTGACTGGTGGTTACTTGAAAGGGAGTGTAGCCTGTGCCGGAGTGGAGTGTGTTATTGTAAGCAACTTCTGCAAAAGGGAGTAGGTCCATCCAATTTGTTTTCTGGAAATTAATAAAGCACCTTAAGTATTACTCAAGTACTGAGTTTGAACGTTCTGTCTGTCCATTGCATTGAGGATGATGACTAGATGACAGTCTCTGAGTGGTTCCTAAGAGGGGTAAAAATTCCTTCCAAAGTTCTGATGTAAATTGCACTCCCCTATCAGATATGATGTGTTGGGGTGCCCCATGCAGTCTGTAGATTTGCTGCATGAATAGTTTCGCTAAGGCTTTTGCAGTGGGAAACTTTTAGCAAGGGATAAAGTGCACTTGTTTGGAAAACAGGTCCGTAACCACCCAGATGACAGTGTTTCCATTGCTTTCTGGTAATTGCACTATAAAATCCATGGATATTTCTTTCCAGGGGGCTGAGGGATTTGTCACTGGTTATAACAGTATGGGCGATTTTCCTTGCAACCTCTTAGCAGCTGCACAAGTTGGGCAGTTGGCCATGTAACTTTCTATGTCCTTTTTCATGGACGGCCACCAAAATTGCCTTTTAATTAAATGTAGTGTTTTTACAAATCCAAAATGCCCTGCTGATTTTGTATCATGGCATAGCAGCATGAAAGTGACTCTCTCGGTGGTTGGGTTATATAACTTCTCCTCTATCCATGGCAGTCCGTTCTTGATTGTGCACACGTGTCTATTTTTATGGAACCATTCACCTGTTTCCAAAGCTTTCTGGAATTCGATTCCGGTTTGGCTACCCAGCTGCGGCTTTATTTTAGCTTGGGCTCTAGTGATTACTGGCGCTGCCAGTTCTGGTATAGGCATGAGTGGTTTAGAACTGGTGGCTCGCATGCTGTTACATTGGGCATGCGAGACAGTGCGTCTGCCAGGAAGTTCTTTCTCCCAGGCAAGTGTCAGAGCGTAAAATGGAATTGGTGAAAATGCTGGGATCAGTGGGCTTGTTTGGGAGTGAGCTTCCTGGGTGTTTTTAAGGCTTCCAAGTTTTTGTGGTCCGTCCAGACCTGAAAAGGGATTTTATTCCCTTCAAGGAAATGGCGCCATGTAAGTAATGACCATCTCACAGCGTATGCCTCCTTTTCCCACACAGCCTAGCGCTGTTCCATTTCGGTGAGTTTCCTGGACATGTACGCACACGGTTGCAATTGTTTTCTTGTAATAGTATAGCCCCCACTGCCACATTTCTTGCGTCCGCCTGTATTACGAAAGGCTTATCCGTGTCTGGGTGCCTTAGTACAGGTTTGGCGGAGAAAGAGTCTCTTTAACCTCTTGAACGCTGCTTGGCATTCCATTGTCCATTTTAGTGGCTGGCTGGGTTTCACTGAGGATTCTCCCTTCATTTTTAGTAAGGGCTATTTGGGTGAACGAAGGGATGAACTGGCGGTAAAAGTTTACGAAACTCAGGAAACTTTGCAGTTGCTTCCTTGTGCAAGGTGGTGTCCATTCTAGTACTGCCCTGACCTTCTTGGGGTCCATTTCAATGCCCTGTGGGGACATGCGATAACCCAGATAGTCTATTCTTTCCTGGTGGAATTTGCATTTCAATGATTTGACATATAGGTGGGCAGCTCACAGTTTCTTTAAAACCAGTTCTCCTCCATGACAGGGCCAAGGGTTCTTTTCATCAGGTCAATAGCTTTCTCTAGGATCCAGTTCGAGTGCTGTGCGCGACCTCCTCCCTCTTCGCTAAGGTGCAGAAATTTCTCAATCTCTTGCTTCCATCCGGGTTGGTGGCTGCCCCGCCTCAGGGTCAGTTTCTCGATACTTTTTCCCACTCGTCTTTCTTGCCAATGCCCATCGACCACCGAGGTTTGTGGTCGTGTGTTTCTACCACTTCTTCTTCTGAGGAGTATGATGACTTGGATCCCAACAACTGGCAGGATCTCTTCTGGAGGGAGGGCTCCCCTTTCATGGTGGGTTCTTCCTTCCCTGCCCTGTCGTCCAACATTGTAGTTTTTGCAACGTGGAAGGAAGACCACCCTTCCACATTGACTGTTACTGCAGATCCTGTCGAATGTAAGGACCCACTTCAATCCAACATTTTAAGAAAGCAGAACTCTTGGAGACGGTTTCCTTCAACAGGAACTTTTATTAAAAGTGGTTGATAGCAGGCATAATAGATAGGATCTGAGGGATTCCTTTGCAGATCGATACTTTGAAGTGTCCCCAAGCAAACCCCACCCCACAGTTCATCCGGACGGTTCAAACTGGTCAATTCCCAGGTGTTAAGTCCATTGTGGGAAAGGGGAGATAACATCGGTCCGGCTCTGGTCGTAATGCACTTTTAAGCAGCCCTTCTCACCTCCTTTTGAGAATGGAGAAATAAGCCAGGCTCCGGAGGTTGTATTTCTTTCTCCCTCCCTCCCCTTTTCCTAGCTGACAGGTTAGGGAGAAGAAAGTTCAGAGAAAGATACAGTGCAGGAAGCAAATTATGACATCGTAGCAGGCAGCAGACACAGAAGCAATAAATGAAGCAAAAGGTTACATTGTAGGGAATAGAGGAAGGGAAAGCAATAACCCCGCAGGCACATCCCCCCTCCCCCTTGGGAGTATGGCACAACCCAGGAGAAGGTGAGATTTGTTTTTAGGTCAGAGGGGATAGGTAGAAATGAAATAGGAATGGGTTCTGACATTCAGTTTATTTTGTTTATATAGATCCACTCAGATGGATTACACAATATATAAACAGAATTCCTAATTAGGTTATACTTCCAAATGATATTTTTATAAGAGTAGAACTAGATCTTTATATATTATTGAAGTGTGATAGCTGGGGATTGCTATTTTAATAAGGCATTAACTGGTCTACATCTTTTTCACTTATAAGATTAATAAGATGCAGTGCCTAGCTTCATTGAATATGATTTACAGATATTACTTTGCTGAAAATGATGCAGTCAGTGATATTCCTGGCTGTGTTTTTAACCCTAAATATAGCCAAAGAATGAATAAAAATCTAAAGGTCTGATTGCTTGTATTGTTTGTGATGGAGGTTGAGAGCAAAAAGGGTAACAAAAGGTTCTTAATATAAGATAAACAACAATTAGAAAGCTACAGGGAAGAGAAGGGAAAAAAGATAGTGAAAGTAGCATAAGTGCAAGAATAGGTAATATTTAATATCTAATTTGCCAAAGACTGAATTGATTATCTGCTAAAACAATCACTTGGGCATGTACTAAAGAGATGTATAAAATGAGTTTCTCCACATGTAGTAACATGTAGAGAATAGCAATAGCACTTAGACTTATATACTGCATCATAGTGGTTTACTGCCCTCTCTAAGCGGTTTATAGAGTCAGCATATTGCCCCCAATAATCTGGATTCTCACTTTAGCAACCTTGGAAAGATGGAAAGCTGAGACAATCTTGAGCTGGTCAGAATCAAAGTCCTGGCAGTAAGCAGGTCAGCCTAGAATGCATTCTAACTACTGTGCCACCCCAGCTCTTTATGTGTATGTGCTGGTTTTGCTTCAGCTACTGGTTGGTAAAAGTGTGTACCGTATATTCCGGCGTATAAGACGACTGGGCGTATAAGATGACCCCCAACTTTTCCAGTTAAAATATAGAGTTTGGGCTATACTCGCCGTATAAGACTACCCCTCTTTCAACGCACACCAAATAAAATTCTGGGAGTTGAAGTCCATGAGTCATAAAAGAGCCAAGGTTGCCTACTCCCGTATAGGCCCTAGGGAAAAAATGGACAAGCTAATTCCATGAGGGAGGGGGAAAGGGAGCACAGTTTCTGAGTTCTCATTGGCCACCTGTAAGTCCAAATGAGTAGCTCAGGGTGTGTGCGTGCACGTGTAGGCATGCGTGTGACTCCCTGGGTCCCTTCCATTGCCCTCCCCCCAGTAGCAAGATTTGGCTTGGAGCAAGCAGGCTGCACACAGGGATCTTCTCCTCTCAGTCTTCCACCCTGCGAATCCTCCACAGCCTCTCCAAGCTGAGTGAGCAGAAAGCCTGCCTGTTTGTCAAAGGCTCTGCCTTGTCAATCGCACACACACCTTGATGAAAATTGCCCTGCCTGCAAAAGGACTTCTCAGCAGTTTTTTAAAGCAACACTACCAAGAATGAAATTGGAGACAGCCAGAATGTTTAGGGAAGAAGGAAAGGAAGCAGTTAATAAACTAAGTAAGAAAGGCATTCGCCCTTCGAAAACTTGCATTTCCATAAATGTGATAAGTTGCCCCCTTTTCAGGTAATGGGGGGGGGAGTAAATGCTTTCCTTTTAATTTGTTATTAAAACTCAGTGCACTACAGTACTTATAGATGGGAGCCAGATTGACCAGCCAGGATCTGTCATAAATAACACCACAAATGCACCATGCAAGTTTATTTAGGCGGGGGGGGGGAGAAACTGCTTGCATAAGCTCGGTGGAAGTCGACAGGCAAAAGGATTGTGTAGCTGTTTTCTGTCCCCACTCCATTCCTGCTTCGTAAATCCGAGAGGAATTTAGCTGACACCCCTCCCCTTCCAGACCCATAAGCTCCGCCTCCCCCAAGCTACTCTCACCGGCAGTGAGAGGTAAACGCTGAAAAGCTTGCATGAAGAAGCACTGAGAAGTGCCTCGAATGGACGCAGATGCTTAGGTTTGTTTTCATTATATAAAAAAAACCACCCTACAATTCTTTTCCCCCCTTCCCCATTACATGGGCCATTCCTTTCTACTTCCTTTGAATGAATTAATCAGGGGATGGCCACTACCAATCCGCAGTTCTGGAGGGGTGGGCAAGGAATTGGGATGCAAAAGGGAGGGAAGAAGAGAGGAGACGGTTTGCAATGTAGCATTATAGAATGGGGATTAAACCTCCAGGAAATCTTACCGTCACAACAGCCAGATAATGCCTATCGTACTCTCAGAGATATCTTTAGTTGATCGGCTGGTTTTAATAATAACCCTAGGACTCTTTTTGAGTGAGAGAGAGGGGGGGGGGAGAGAAAACTTGCTGAGTAATATTTTTCCGGCGTATAAGACGACCCCCCACTTTTGCGAAGATTTTAAGTATTTAGAAAGTCGTCTTATACGCCGGAATATACGGTATTTGTGCTGTGGATAGTATCCAACATTGTACAACAATATGCAATACATTTGTACAATGCAACTTCTATCTTCTTTCCTCCTACATCTATTTAAAATATGTTCTGAAAGTGAATTTTATGGAATAACTTTTGAATGCATGAAGGAAGATGAAACATTAAAAAATTGCTCTCATTATTCCATGACAGAGTATTTCAAGTTAACAGAAAAATAGATATTTTTCAATATGTTATCCATTTTACATATTTAACATTATCTTTCATCATTTGTGCAGTTTCCATATTCTTCTCATTAATATTACTGAAAATGTAATTTTTTTTCAAATCCATGTTGTAATTGACTGATAAACATAATTTGTAGACTTCCGGTGGATCTGCGCACGCGATGGCGGCTACTTTGTAGCCGTCCTCCTGGGTAAGTGTTTGAATCGCTATGAACAGCGGACATCAGCTGTTCAGCGGTTCAAAAACCCCCTCCCGGGCAAAGGGGGGGGTAGAGAGTTGTCTGAATAGTGGTAGAGCCTCTTATGCTCCCCCAAAGTTTTTTTGAGGGGGGGCCAAAGGAATGCTCCCACGGAGTTCAGACTGTCTCCGCTTCCCAGTTGCTTTTGTCCCTAGGGACAAAACAAGCCGCTGCAACCACCTCTGCGATTAAAGTTAACTGGTGAGGTTTTTTTAGAAGCGGACAGAGCTGAGTAGAGGATTTAGTTTTTGCTTTCTTTGGTTTTATTTGGATTTTAGGTCTAAAGATTTATTTTTACTTTTATATTCCCTCTTTTTATTTTATTTTTTTTCCCTTTGTTGAAAGGGAAAGTAAAATGGCGATCGGCAAGCCTCTCGGTGTTTTTTTTTTTTTTTTCGGAAGGTAGAATGGTGACCGACAGGCTTCTTGGTGTTTCTTTTTTCCCTTTCTCTTTTTCCTTTTTTTTTGTTTTTTTTTTAATGATTGGAATGGAGTGTTAATATTATTATTTTTGTTTAATTTTTTTGTTTCTTGTATTTTTTGTATTTTTAAAAAATGGAATGGATTTTTTCTATTTAATTATTTTTTTCTTCTTTCTCTTTTTTCTTTTTTTTTGAACTCCTTTCTCTTTATTATAATGATCTCCTTTTGAAGGATATTTTTTTTTTATTTTATGGAGTTAATTTCTTTTTTTTTCCTTTGCTTAATTTTTGCAATTTCCAAGAAGGAGTAAAGATTTTTTTAAGATGGCTCCAAAGCGTCCAGTAATCCCTACAGCTCTTAAAGTGGCTTCTCCTTCGGTGTTACCATCAGCGCAACAACCTAAATTAATAGCTTCACCTTCTTCCTTGGCACAGTCAACAATGGTGAAGGATTTGCAAGATATGATGGGAGACGTTGTACTTCAAATTAGGGGAGAAATGAAAGAGATTTTAGAGGAAAACAATAAGACTTTGAGGCAAGAGATAGTTTTGGCTTTAAAAGGTGTTGCCTCTGTTCTTGAAAAGTTGAATTCTCGTGTAGAAGAGGTAGTTGAAAAAGTGGAATTGATGAAGGGAAAATTTGAAAGTATGGAAAAAGAGATGAAAAATTTTCAAGATGAAATTCTTATGCTTCAATATAAACAAATGGAATATGCCTTAAGAATCAGAGGTTTGGGTGAGTCTGTGCAAGGAGATCTGAGAGAGATGGTTGCAAAGGACTTTGCTGTGATTTTGAATAGAGAAAAAGAGGAAATACTTAGTGAAATGGAACAGACATTTAGAGTTAACTCTGTGGTGGCAGAGCAAAAGAATTTGCCAAGAGATGTGGTAATTTACTTTGGGAAAAGATCTCTGCGCAATGAAATTATACAAGCTTTTTATAAGAAGAGGTTTCAAATTGCTTCACAAGATGTTATAATTTTAAAGGAGATCCCATCTAAAATTTTAAGAAGAAGAAAGGAGTTTGCTTTTTTAGCAGACGAACTTAAAAAGAGACAAATTTTGTTTAGATGGGACGTTCCGACTGGAATGGTGGTGAGTTACCTGGGGATACGTTATAGTCTTAATAGTGTTTCTAAAGCAAAAGACTTTTATACTTCGGTTCTGGGGGTATGCTCATCGCCACCTACCACGTTTAAAGCTTTGGAAGATAAAAAGGCAGAATTGCAGTCTGAAGTGCTTACATTTATGAAAATTGGGAAACTTCAGTTTGAGGGGCCTCAACAAGTAGAGATGAAAGAGCAGAGGACAACTCGTGCAACATATAAACGTAAAGAGAAAGACCAACAGAAGAAGGAGGTTAAGGAAGTTTCACAGCTATTGGTTCCTGAGCTTGTGGGAGAACCAGGACTCACAAATTTTTGGGAGCTATCTTCAAGGGCAGATTTTAAAGCATTTTTTTCGAGGTTTATGGACAAGAGAGACTGATAAGGATTGTGTTTATAGTGGATGGAACTGGCTATTGGAGAGAAGATTATGGAGATCGAATGAATTTTAGATAACAAGTTTAAGTTTAAGTACTTAGTTTAAGTACTCAGAAGACTATTGAATTGTGGGAGAAGTAAGATTTACAAACTTTTTGGAATTACCTTTAAGAGACTTATGGATAAGAGAAGGAATGTGTTTATTGTGGAGGAATTTGTTATTGGTAAAGATTTAAACAGGTATAAGGGAATTTTAATGTCTTAAGTAATGTTTAAATATGTGTTTTGGGGTAATAATATAAGTATGATATGAAAAGGTTTAGAGTATATTATAAAATGATGGATATTTTTTTCTATTATTATTATTTTTAAGAGAAGTTAATTTGTTTAATTAAACGTATTTAGATTTGTTTAGGATTTATATGTTTTTTAAGTCCTTTTTTTGATAGGAGAGAAGATCATGGAGATTGAATGAAAATTTTAGATAAGAAGTTTAAATATAAGTATTTAGTTTAATTATTTAAATGGGTATCCAGTTTTGATGGTATAATGAATGTTTATATGCTTATTTTTGTCTTCTAGAGTAAAGAAAGAGGGAGATTAGATTTTATATTGTAGGTATAGATATTCAAAGAAAGTAATGTTTAAATTTGTCTTTTGGGGATTCTTTATAGAATGATGGATAATAATATAAGTACAATATTAGAAAAGGTTTAGAGTATATTATAATGTGTGTTTAATGTTTGCAATTATTATCTTTTAGAGAAGATATTTTGTTTAATTTAATGTATTTAGATTTGTTTAGGATTTATATGTGTTTTAAGTTTTTTTATTTTTTATTTTCTTTGAAAAATTTTAATTAAGCCTGTACTCAGCTCTGGGAAGGTTGAGGGAGGGTATGGGAGGTTTGGGGAGATGGGGGAGGGTATGGGAGGGTGGGGGGTTTGGGGAAGGGATTTGCTTTGTAAAATTCAAAAACTTTCAATTAAAAAAAAACATAATTTGTAGTCAGACCTGAGTACATGAAACTTTATTAACATGCAATTTAATTAGCTTTAAGCTAACAGAACTCTTGTATGTTTGATAGTGATGATTTAGGATAACCAGGAAAATATATTCAGCTGGAAGACTATGCTAGATGAAATCTGAATGGAGCTGGATATTTTTTAAAGAGTTTATGTAACATATTTAATAATATAATTTATATTAGTTTATAAAGGATATTCTAAAAAAACAAATTATTTAATTGAGAAATATTTTAAGTTATGTTATAGAAACAAGATGGAGATCCTGTCAGTGTAGCACTCATCTTTGGTAGGAACCCAGTCTGTGCTGGAGGTAATGTTGGAATTCCTTCAGTTTTACTGTAAGTGCTGGGGGATTATAGTCTCCATGTCTTTATGGCAGGGTCAAGAAGGTCCCAGAATGTCATGGTCTCCAGTGTAACAGTGAGCTTGTCCCAGGTAACCATGAGTGTGATCCATGCAGATAGAAAATATTGGATCATGTTTTTGCTTCAGAAAAGTTATATCATCTGAATGAGAAAGCAGTTGAGCCGTGGTGGAGCAGTGGTTAGAATGCAGTACTTGCTGCAAGCTAGCTTACTGCTCACTCCAGGAGTTCGATTCTGAATGGCTCAAGGTTGACTCAGCCTTCCATCCTTCCAAGGTCAGTAAAATGAGGACCCAGATTGTGGTGGGCAATATGCTGACTTTGTAAACTGCTTAGAGAGGGCTGTAAAGCGATATGTAAGTCTAAGTACTATTGCTATTGCTATTCCATCAAGTACAAACTGAATGTTGGAGCATAGAAGGGTGCTTGATGAGCTTTCCCCTAAGAGTCACTTTCTGTTTGTAGATTTCAAGATACTCTTTAGTTTATTGAGGAGTTTCAAGAGATAACAAGGAATAAACAGTGCCAACAATGCTAGCTGAGACACAAAAAGTGAATTTCAATTTGAGTAAGAACTCAGTGTTTGATCCTTCAATGTGGTGGTAAGGATAGTGAAGTGTTTGTGCTTCTTCACTCTGTATCAACGGTGGTGGTTTTGGTTAATGTTACTTCAACCTTTTTAAGCAGGAACTTGACTTCTGTATTGCTCCTGAAGAACCCTTGGTTGATAACATTGTTCAAATTTGCCAGTCTTGATTCTTGGGCAAGGTCTGAAATAGTGTCCTGGACGGTGTCTTGTAGTGTCATCTGGATTCTTTTCAGTCTGTTGATTCTAATGAAGTGAGTAGAGCGGTCTCTGGCACGAGCTTGCTACTTGTGGGTCAGGTGTATGCCCCTATTCTTCCTTTGTATTCTTTAGGAGTGAGACATAGCTGGATTTGGGGAGTAGTCAATACCTTTGTGGGGAAAGGAGTTGTGCCTTTAAAGAGGCTTTGGTACATTAGCTGTTAAAGAGACCTTTAGACAACTACCAACCTATCATAACTTTACCTTTTTAGGAAAAGTTGATGAGATAGAGTGGCTTCAACTGTCCCCTAAGAGGAACCCCTTTCAAACACAATATTGAGCTCTGGTGAAAATTAAAACGGCATTGGCTGCTCTGGTAGATTAACTGTGTCAGGACCTAGATGGGGGAGTGTACGTTTTCTAGTCTTTTTTGACCTCTTACTGGCATTTAGTATTATATCCTTTTGAATCCCATACAAGGGTTGAATATACTGCTTGACTTGATTCCCTTTCTAATAGGCTATTCAAATTAGTGAAAGATTCAATTTCTCACTCATCCAAGCAACTACATACCTTTTTAATATCTTCACGATTCCATTGGGAGAGCTTATACTTTTTTTCAGGATGAAATAACCATTAGTAATCAGCTGTACGTTAAAACCTGGGCCAAGCCATATCATGGAAGTCTTGACACAATGTTTGGAATATGTGGAAGTCTAAAAGGGATAAAACAAATTAAATTCTAAGAAGGTGATGTGGCTATTAGTCTTTATGCAAGAACACTGTTCTAGTTATAATTTACAATGATGTAGCATCCCAGCTGAAAAAGCAAGTCTGTGACTTATATCTGTTGATTTAAAGATGACTGAGGCAGGAGAGTTCAAAATGCAGCTGCCTACATGGTGGCAAGTGAGAACCACTTTGGTTATATTACACTTACATTGTGAGTACTGCATTGGTTAATATCACATTTCCAGGAACCATTCGAAGTATCATTTTTTTTTTTTTTTTTTTTAGCTTTAAAACCCTACTTGGTTTCACCTCCAGCTAGTTTAGGACTGCCTTCTCCATATAGAAGCAGCCCAGCTTGTAGAAAGTTAATTTGCTTGGGTGTGGACCAATATTTTGAGTTTATGGTCTCCCACAGATAGAATAACCTCCCCCACTCAGCACTTCTTGAAGCTAGACAGGGCCAGATTCTAACAGCGTTCTGCTAAGCAGTATAAATGTTATTATTCAATAGTACTTAGAGACTTAAGAGTTCTTATTTTGTTGTATCTACAGCTATGCCTGGGATTGATATTGTTATTGAATTACTTCAGTTTTATAGTAATATCTTAAATGTTTTCATTTTATTATGTTATAATCTATTTTATTATTGTAAATATACATTTTTATAATCAATATAAAATTCAGTTACAATAATTGACTGAAACAAATAAAATGAAAACATGGAAGTTATTGCTTTAGAATAAAGCAATAACTGAGATAATTACAGAGTCTTAGTAACAGTAGATACCAGTTCAATTAAAATTAGTCATAAATCTAACACCTGACACACATTGAATGAATTTTAATTTATGTTCATATGTCCTAAATATGTAGTGAACTCACAACCTCTACTACACTGTTTTTATAGGTTGGGGAGACTCGATGCAAAAAAGTTTGTACCTCCAAGTCTGATCTGAGATCCAATGATTTCAGCATTGTTGGAAGCTTGCCAAGAGATTTTGAATTGTCAAATTATGACTGTTATGGAAAACCCATTGAAGTCAACAATGGTCTTGGGAAGTCTCAGACAAAGAACAACAAGAAGCCTCCTCCTCCCAAACCTGTCATCCCGTCAGCAGCAAAGCGAATTGATCTTTATGCAAGAGCACTATTTCCATTTTGCTTCCTCTTTTTCAATGTCATATACTGGTCTGTCTATTTATGATAATGATAATCCCTTTTTTTAAAAAAAAATATGTGCAATATACTCCATTTCATTACATCATGAAGGCCACCTTGCAACAACTATTTGCATTTGCAAAACAATATACTGAGTATTAGAAGCCAAATGTGACTGTAATGTGTAAGGGAAAAGAGTAGTATCGTGATTTTGAATGAAAGCATGACACTGCAATGTCTGTGCTTGACCAACTGTTGTATATAAATGTATAGCATACACATCTTGCTTTAGGAATATCTGAAAGACAATGCATACTACATACTGGAGCTGGACAACACTCCCTTGTGACATAATCAAGAATCCAAGGGTTTCTGACAATGAAATTGAAGTGCACGCTGAGTATTAGTAAGATCAATATTCTAGTATATGTAGTATTTTAAAAAAAAATCTTATTACTTTCAAGGACAATACCTATTTTTTCTTGTATAAAGTTAAATGGCACTTTGAAAGAACAAGCTGATGTTGTAATTCAAAACATGTAGACTTTGTAAGTGATCAAAGTATATATTATGCTGATCTGTCTATGTGAAAAATAAAGATCAGAGAATTACTCATTTTGCAAAATCATGTCATTTATCAAAATCACACTGTTCCATCATAATAACGGAGAAAGAAATGCTGCTGAACATAGCAAATTGAAATTTTGGCTTATCTTCATGTTCTTTAAAGATATTTGGGTCTGAAAACTTTCTTCCCATGAGTATAACCAGTAAACCTAGTAAAATAAACTCCAGAACTGAAGATACACTAGTACTTAACAGCAGAAAGGTCTCTATAGGCCAGTCTGTGTGCTAAGTAGGACAAGGGAAAGGAAAACAATCTGAAAAACATTAAAATGTTGTTATTAATACTTCCATAGAATATAGTCAAAGTAATACTGGTACTTTAATGATAGCTATCCACAAAGGCATATCCTCAATACATTACTTGAATTTCACACAAATAACATAGATGATACCATAGCGCAACAGTCCAGCAAGACTTTGAGAAATCAAATTCAAAAGATTTATATCTATTCATAATTAAGGCCTTTTTTTCTTGTCATAGCCACTTTTACAACACAATACTCTCAAAACGTGGAAAGAGAAGAAGCATAACCCTGCATTCCACATGGGTATGGTGGCTTCCATGAACATGCAAAACCTTCTAAAGATATGAACTGTAGATTTATATAGAGGAAAAAGCAGTTAAAGAAAAGACCTAGGAGATACAACAAGACAACTACAGATGCACACAGTTAATCTAATATTCATTGGTTCATTGCACTAGGTTATGGACTAAAACAAGATTGGGATTTCAAGCATCACATGTTTGCACTTCTATTAAAAGCTCTGGCAGAAGAGGGAACTCTTAAGACTTGATAAAATAAAAGGTGAAAACATTATAATAATTCAGGTACAGGGCCAAACAAATAGCAAGCATATTTTGGGGCATCTAACTAATATCTAAACATAGAAATCAGAGTACAGAATTTGAAATATAAGTTCTAGCCTAGATAGAAAATGGAACATTTTTATCTGCTTAATCACCCTAGGATGATCTCAAGGCAAGTATATGTTAGAGCAGGAGTTCCTAAAGGTTTTGCCATCAGGCCTATTTTTAATGTAATTTACACACACACTTAAAAATCCAAACAACAACATGAACACCAATGAATAATGAAAACAACACACTGAAATTTTGGGAAAGGCTGAGGAATTCTGGGCGTTGAAGTCCACAAGTCATAAAAGGGCCAAGTTTGAAGACCCCTGTCTTAGATAATTAAATCATCCTTCCAGTTGCCTTAATAGACCTGGAAGGATGCTACCTGATTGGGCAGAATTAATTACCTATTCTCATTTGTCCTTATTATTCAGCATCCTTTACTCCAACTTAGCTACTTCATACAGCACTTATATCAACCACATTTGCAATCCCTTTTCACGATCAGCAGAGATGGGAATTCTCTTTCTTATGTGCTAATATGGATCCTAGTTTGGATTTATCTGCCCCATACAGTTTTAATAAAGTCCCATCTTCTCCCTCAAAATTATTTGTTTTTATTTTTTATTGTATGTATAATATTCACAATAGCTAATAATTTCAACATTAAAATTCAACTGAAAAAATTCCAGTAAAGACATTACATATGTCTTTAGAGGATAATTCCTGATTTAGAACTTTCGAGATGGATTGTACAACAAGTCCCATCATTCATTTCCTTTGTAAGTGATAGGCATTACAGTGGGTGCATAGTTAAAGAAAGTTGGTATAGCTTTTCAGCTAGCCTATCTTCAGTATAGGATTGTGCCCTTAGAATGTTATCTGTAGCAATGTACAGTCTATAATCTCAAAGTATAATATGCAATTTTAATGTGTCTATTTAGTGACCAACCATATAATCTGGAACAGAAGAACTCCATGTTTTCCAGAGCCATAAAAATAGGACTTAACAATTAAAATTGCACAGTAAAAAAAACCCCATGCAAAACAGTTTTTGAAAGAAAGCTTTGAATCCTACAGATTTTTCAAGATCTGCAATTTCAGCTATCCCACAAATAAAATACAGATGTCTGGACGTTTAGCAGTAAGATGACTCTAGTTATCTCCTTGAATACATATTTGTGGGATCTTTCACCTTAGTAAAGCCATGTTGCTCAAATAATGGTGCAAGGACTATAGCTTAATATATTCGTTATTGAGGGCCTGGGGGTTAAGAGAAGTTTTTGCAATGAGGTGGACAGAGAAATGGCCAGTTATGGGGCAACTTGAAAATGGATTCCTTCTTTGAAAACCTTTTTGTTAGGTTACAAATCTCCCTCCCATTCTGGCCATTTTTCTTTCCAAAATTATGCAGATGCTATTTTTTCAATTTGTCCTTAAGTGACTGAAAATATGAACACATTATTTTCCTCATAAAGTCTTTCCATGATCAGTAGCCTTCCTGGCTTCTCACGCTTCAGGTACATCTGTAGGAAAAGTGTCATGAATTATTTTTCCATGGACTTTTTCAGAGACAGAACAATATCACCAAGGAAAGATGAACACGAATAAGAGGAATGTCGAAGAGACGGGGGTAAAACAATTAAATCATTTCTTCACAAAAATGCAATGATCTGGAAAAAATACCAAAATAAATTTTACAAAAAAAGAATGGTATACTCTGACAAATTTTGCAAATAAAAAAGGCCTTTGGTAGTTATGTCAGCAGTTCATATTGAGAAGCACTTTTATTTCATTTTACTAGGCTTCAATTTTACTGAAGACTTTGGCCTGCTGCCAGGCATTTTTGTTAGAGTAAATGAATACCTCCTAATTTGCTTTCCTTCCTTCCCTCCTTCCTTCCTTCCTTCCTTCCTTCCTTCCTTCCTTCCTTCCTTCCTTCCTTCCATTCATCCATCCATCTTGTTTTTGTCATCTTTGCCACTGTTCATTATTTTTTGTTCTTATTCAGTTTTAAAAAATATTTTATTTGTAAGTTGCTCAGAGATGATGGAGGTCAGTCATTATAAAATTTAGGAAACAAATAATTACATTAACAAACATTTGGCCTTATGGTGGAATTTAAAGTTGTCTGGCTTATACAAATGAGTTCATGCATTATAGGAACTTTGATTTTGTTTAGGTATTGCAAATCCTGTCACATAGTTGGTAAATTATGGTTAATGACTCACTATGATGTTGGTATTACTCAGCTTAATTCCATGTATTTAAAAATATTATGTGTTAACAAAGTATATGAGCTTTCATACAATTTTCCTGTAACTTCAATGGAAACATCAAGAGGACACATGCTAAGGAATACTTCAAACTAGCTGTATGATTGTTTTCATAAAATAACAAGACTGCCTGTTACTTTAGCACAGTTTCAACTAATAGCCATCAAGAAAATGAGAAGGAGCAGAGTTTTCCAGAATCATTCAGAGATGCTAAATTTAAGGCCCTATAACCCTCCAATAAACAGGCAGTGGAATTCCAGTACACCTGGAAGTAGCAGGGTAAGTCACAGCTAGTTGAACTTTAATTATTTAATATAGTTTTTAATAAACACTTCAATGAATAAATAACATCAGTAAATGTATGTATTAGACCTTATGTAATATCTAAATAAGCAGAATTAATAGAGTAACTTAAAAACTTTGCAAAATTGTTTTTAGAAATAAAACAATCTCAATATATTTAAAGCAACATAAGTATTAAAATCTGTAAATTGTCTCATCCAGCAAGAAGAAATATGCCTGAAAACAACATGCACAAATTCAGCAGAAACTTCCTTTGATCCACCGGATTGTTAAATAAACATAAAAACAATTTCTTTCTTTCTTTCTTTCTTTCTTTCTTTCTTTCTTTCTTTCTTTCTTTCTTTCTTTCTTTCTTTCTCTATCTGCTTGATAGCCTATTTGCCAACCCTCTGCCAAATCTCTCCTTCTTTGGATAGGCTTTCAAGCAGAATAGAGCTGGAAGGGACCTTGGAGGCCTTCTAGTCCAGCCCCTTGCTCAAGCAGGAGACCCTATACAATTTCAGACAAGTGGCTGAAACTCTTTTCTTAAAAACCTCAAGTGATGAAGCATCCACAATGTCTGAAGGCAAGCTGTTCCACTGGTTAATTGTCCTCACTGTTAGGAAGTTTCTCCTTAATTCCAGGTTGCTTCTGAAGGAAGACCCCCCCCCTCCTCATATAGAGAAAGAAATATGGAGGCAGGAAGAAAATTTAATCACAACAGTTTAAATATTTCCAAAGTAGAAATAAGCCCTCCCCCTAAAAAAAATTACTTAATTACTTATTACTTAAATCACAAGTCCTTTTTAAATTAAAACAAACACCCTGTCTAGCTCATTTTCAGAACCCACAGCCTCAGATGAACCCAAGTGCAAACAAACAGCTACAAAGTATCAACTTGAACAAACATTGAAGATAAGCTTAACCCCAGGAATGCAGGACTAGCTACCGGCAATTAAAACTGACAGGATTAGAACAGAAACACAGAAAAATACATAAAATTAATGAAACATATCAGATTCTTTCCTGAGACAGGGATTAACTTTCAACCATTTTCCTAAACAAGATTGGATAAAGAAACTAGCCCATCAGTAGACACTGCTCCACAAATCAGGAATGACAG
Organism: Crotalus tigris; assembly: GCF_016545835.1. NCBI lineage: Eukaryota > Metazoa > Chordata > Lepidosauria > Squamata > Viperidae > Crotalus > Crotalus tigris. The sequence goes on along the minus strand of NW_024097086.1, from coordinate 726,208 downwards.
TTTGAAAACTCAGAAATTCAACGAATCAAAATTGACAATTATGAAAACCCTAGAAAGGTATAAAGACACACATTTGGAGAATACTCTTTCTAGCTAGCCAAGAAACTTTGCTAAATGTCACTCATCTTAGTTTCTTGCCATTAAAAAACTTCTTTCCGGCAGCTCTGCTTCAATTCAATTATTTCTACAAAGCACTGATCTTTGCGTCTGGAAGAATCCCCAAGGAGGGTCTCTTTCTTCTCCACACTTCTTTCTTTGATCAGTTTCCAATCATTGTTTCTTGTCCTACCTTCTGGTGCTGTGGAGATTTGACCCCCTCTTCTTTGTGGCAGCCTCTCAAATACTGGAATATTGCTATCATGTTGCGCCCAGTCCTTCTTTTCTCTAGACCGGCCATTCCCAAATCCTGCAACTGTTCTTCATATGTTTTAGTCTCCAGGCCTTTAATCATCTTAGTTGCTCTTCTTTGCACTTTTTCCAAAGGATCAGTGTGTATGGCTCCAGCTGATCAGGGCTTCTGGTGCCCTTAGGGGTGGTCGGCAGCCACATGCAGTTTTCTGGGGAAGAGTCAGCTGGAACTGTAGGAATGGTGGGGCTTGGCAGGGATCCCAGAATCAGTGCACACAGCTCCAGCCAGGCAGTGAGTGAACACATGGGGGGGGGGAAAGAGATGATATAAAAGGAGGGGTTTTGGTGGGAAGGAGGAGGAATGAGGGGAGAGAGAAGGCAATAGGGAGGAGAGGAGAGATGTCAATGGAGCAAGCCTGAGGGAGAGAAGAGGACAGCAACTGGCTGTTTCAGGGCAACCATAATGCTGATGTGGCTGTCAAAACTAATTTGCCCTGTCACCTACATTTTCTCCCTTGTTCATAGCTTGACAAGATTGTGGAATGGAAAGCAAAGATAGGAGGGATGATATCTAGGCAACCGAGGCATTTTTGAGAGCTTGCAAGAATGCCAAGGTCACTAATGCAGTGGAGAAGTGGACTTTTGCCATAACAAGAAATACTACTGTTGGATATGTGAACACCTTGTGAGTGGGGTTGAGGGAATCTATTGTTTAATTAAGTAAGCTTTCGAGTGGCAAAATCAGAGCTGGTTTCGCTTCTTCTATGCCACGGGTTGGCAACCTGAGGCTCCGGAGCAGCATGCAGCTCTTTGAGCCATCCCCTGTGGTTCTGGAGCCTCCCCCATCATTTTCAGAGAGAGACAAGGAAAGAGAGAGGCACTCTCTCTCTCTCTCTCTCTCTCTCTCTCTCTCTCTCTCTCTCTCTCTCTCTCTCTCATGTGGACTTGCCCCTTCGCAGGGCTCCTGATTGGCCCTGCGCTCGGGTGCCCCACCCCCTGGGAGAAGGGCAGCCAGGAAGTCCCTTTCCCAGGCTGGCCCCATCTGAGGCGCAGGTGGCTGGGGAGCCGTGCGGGGAAGCCCCAAGATCCCCTCTGGGAGCGGCCTGCCTGAGCCTCCGCTGAGTGAGCCAGCCCTTCCACAAACCACGGCCCCAAGGGAGAGCAGCCCCTCCGATGCCCAGCTGGTGTGACCGTTGGCCAAGCAGCAGCAGAGCCGGAGACAGAGGGTCAGTGGCGGGGGGGAGGGAGGGGGCTCTGAGTCCAGGGAGCACTGCTGCGAAGCGGCCGCAGGGCACTCTCCTGGCTTACTTGTTCCAGGCGGCAGTCTCAGCTGGGGCATCACTTCCTGGGCAGTCCCTGGGCCGCTCCCTGGGCAGCTGAGCTAGCCACATGTCACCCTGGGCTGGGCGGCAGTCATGGCTGGTGCAGCAGTCAGTGAGGGCATCGCACCCTGGGAAGCCTAGCCGGCCACATGTCTCCCCAGGCCAGGCCAGGCGGCAGTCATGGCTGGGCCGGCGGCTGGCGAGGGCAGTGCTCCCCGGGAAGCCGAGCCAACCACATGTCTCCCCAGATGGGGTGGAGTGGCAGTCAGGCATGAAGCTCACCTGGCTGCCACAGGGCTCTCCACCGCCCGGCCCCATTGGTGACGCCTTCCTTGGCCACTTTCGGGCAGCCGCTGCCACCGCTGCCCTCCATGCTGCAAGAGGAGACCTTGGGCTGTGAGGCCAGCAGGGCTGGCGGTGATCGGGACCCCCCCTCGTCCCCGTAGCGACACTCCTCTTGCAATGGTGAAGTGGTTGAGGATGTGGCGGGGGCCGGGCCGGGGGCAGCAGGGACCCTGACCATGCTGCAGTGGCCACCACCAGAGACACTGCCTCCCGTCCTGCTCCCCCTCCCCGCCCGTTCGGCTGAGAACATGGCGTGGGGAGTGGCTGGGAGCTGCTGCCTCCCGTCCTGCTCCCCTCCTCGTCCGTTTAGCTGAGGATGCGGCAGGGGCGGCGTCTGGGAACTGCTGCCTCCCATTCTGCTCCCCTCCCTGTCCGTTTAGCTGAGGATGCAGCGGGGGGGCATCTGGGAGCTGCTGCCTCCCGTCCTGCTCCTCTCCCCATCCATTTAGCTGAGGATGTGGCGGAGGGGCAGCTGGGAGCTGCTGCCTCCTGTCCTGTCCCCTCCCTGTCCGTTTGACGCTGTCTGCCTTTTGCTCTCTCTTTCTTCACTTGGAGGGAGATGGAGAGAGAGAGAAAGAGGGAGAGAGGAAAGAGAAAGAGGAAAGGAAGAGAAGAGAAAGAGAGAGGAAAGAGACAGAAAGTTAGAAGAAAGAAAGAGGAAAGAAAAAGAGAGGAAAGAGAGAGAAAGAGAGAGGAAAGAGAAAGAGAAAAAAAGAGGGGAGAGAAAGAGAGAGAGAGGAAAGAGAGTAGAGAGAGGAAAGAGAGAAAAAGAGGGGAAGAGAAAAGAGAAAAAGAGGAAAGAGGGAGAGAGAGAAAGGGGGAGGAAAGAGAAAGAAAGAGAGGGGGAGAGGAAAGAGAAAAAAGATTGAGAAAAGGGAAAGAGAGGAGAGAGAAAGTTAGAAGAAAGATAGAGAGAGAAATAAGAGAAAGGAAAGAGAAAGAGGAAAGAGAAAGAGAGGAAAAAGAGAAGAAAGGGAAAGAGAAGAGAAAGAAAGGAAAGAGAGAGAGATAAAGTTAGAGGAAAGAGAAAGAGAAAAGAGAAAGAGAGAAGAGAGAGAAAGGGGAAAGAGAGAAAGAGAGAGTAGAGAGAGAAAGAAGAAACAGGGAGAGAGAAAGAGGGAGAGGAAAGAGAAAGAAGAAAGAGAAAGAGGGAGAGGAAAGAGAAAAAAGAGTAAAGAAAAAAGATTGAGAAAAGAGAGAAAGAAAAGAGAAAGAAAGAGGAAAGAGGAAAGAAAGAGGAGAAAGAGAGGAAAGAGAAAGAGAGGAAAGAGGAAAGAAAGAGAGACAGAGGAAGAGAGAGAAAATTAGAGGAAAAAGAGAAAGAGGAAAGAGGAAAGAGAGAGAAAGGAGAGAGAAAGCGAGAGAGAGGAAAGAGAAAGAGAGAAGAAAGAGGAAAGAGAGAGGGGGAGAGGAAAGAGAAAAAGAGGAAAGAGGGAGAGAGAAAGAGGGGGAGGAAAGAGAAAGAAAGAGGGGGAGAGGAAAGAGAAAAAGAGGAAAGAGAAAAAAGATTGAGAAAAGGGAAAGAGGAAAGAGAAAGAAAGTTAGAAGAAAGAGAAAGAGAAATAAGAGAAAGGAAAGAGAAAGGGAAGAGAAAGAGGAAAAAGAGAGGAAAGAGAAAGAAGAGAGAGAGAGAAAGTTAGAGGAAAGAGAAAGAGAGGAAAGAGAAAGAGAGAAGAGAGAGGAAAGAGAGAGAAAGGGGAAAGAGAGAAAGAGGAAAGAGGGAGAGAGAGAAAGAGGGAGAGGAAAGAGAAAAAGAGGAAAGAAAAAAGATTGAGAAAAGAGAGAAAGAGGAGAAAGAGAGGAAAGAGGAAAGAAAGAAGAGAAAGAGAGGAAAGAGAGAGAGAGAGGAAAGAGAAAGATAGACAGAGAAAGAGAGAGAAAATTAGAGGAAAAAGAGAAAGGAAAGAAAGAAGAGAAAGAGAGGAAAGAGAAAGAGAGAGGAAAGAGGAAAGAAAGAGACAGAGAAAGAGAGAGAAAATTAGAGGAAAGAGAGAAAGGAAAGAAAGAGAGGAAAGAAAGAGAGAGAGAAAGAGAGGAAAGTGACAGAGAGAGACCCTTTTGACATCTAAAATGAAGATAACGCTGCACATATCCTTTTTTTACCTTTATTTTATATATACACACAAACACACACACACACACACACACACACATTAAAGGTGAAAAAGGATATATGCAGTGTTATATTCATTTTAGATATCAAAAGGGTTTTGTGGCTTCCAGTGTTTTGTTTTCAGTGGGAAATGTGTCCAAGTGGCTCTTTGAGTGTTTTGGGTTGCCTACCCCTATTCTATGCCAATGTAAATTTTCAGTAAAGTATTATACTCTTGGTAAAATCTTGTCCCAGGAGTTTCTTTTTCTGGAAATGCCAACTTGCCAGTTGACAGCTGCCCCCAATGAAATTGAATTTGACACCCCTGATCTAGTAGGGTCAATAAAAAGGGCCTTCTTTGTGATAGCTCCCTCCATATGGAATAAGATTCAGCACAATTAAAATTAGTCCTCTCCTTGGGCATTTATGAGAAGGCCTTGAAGATGTTTTTCTACAGCAGTCTTAGGAACTCTAGGTTGACAAAAAGCTGATCAAGTAGCTGGCTTGATTATGTTTAGTTTTGTTTCTTGCCATCCTAGGGGTGGGGGGTCTTTATGGAATATTGCATTATGGATTTTTAATTTTGTAAGTCATCTGGAGTCACCTGTATGAATTGGGTGGCCATATAAATTTATTTAATAAATAAAAAATCTATTGCATCTTTTATATGACTTGCTCAAGATAATTCATGTATTTCCCTATTTTCCTAGAGGGAATGAAAGACATGGTCCTCTTTCAATGTATTAAAGTACTGCACAACATCCCTCAGCCAGAACTAGAACTTTCTAAACAAGTTATCTACACTATTTAAGGTCTATCCCTGCAAGGCCACAACTTTATTTTAAACCAAGCTAGTAACATGTTGACAATTGCAAGTACACAGATTTTTAGCTCCTTTGTGGTTTCCAATATCTGTAATTACCCTCTTTCCATCAGCATATCATTTACATTTTTTAACCATGTACATTTTTCTCCAGCAATCTGAGAGCAGATAATCAACAAACCAACAACAAAACATTATTTGAAGTGCTACATTTATGATGTCATGCCACTGAGAAAAGCTTTGGAAATATGTTATTATAATTAAATGAACTGAATTAGTGTGTGTACACTGCAGTTTACAATTAGATCAACACAATATACTGTATCATTACATTATCATAGTTCTAATAACAATCCAAACCTAGACTATCCTATGTAATACTATAATGCTATCCAGTGAGATTATTATTATTTTTATAACAATTTTTATTGGTTTTCCAGTTTTATATTTGAGTATTTGGAAAGCAACGTGGTGACTCGGTTAGTCAATAGTTCAATAACAAAATCTTTAGTACATATTTCAGGTTAAATCATCAAAGATTTCTTCTCTATTTCCCTTAACATTTGCTATATCATATTTAAGCTAGTAAATTTCTAATTATATCAATCTCAGTTGAAACATTTATCAATATGTTTTTTGCTTATACATATCCATATCCTGTTTTTAAGTTTTACCTAATTTTTAATTGCAGTATTCCAATTTAACCTTTAATATCCACAGTATTTAAGTTTTGGGTAACCCAACTTTCCTTTATTTCACTACATAAAAGTTATAATATCTAAAATACACCTATTATTTACTTAAATATATTCTTATTTTATTTCATAAACATTTTCTATTTCTCATCCTAATACATCACCACTTAATAATGGAGTATCCTTTATTATCTCAAATCCATCATCTGTATTATCTGGGCTAACAATAATTCAAAGCAATTTCTTGATAGTTAATTTTCATTTCCCTTATAAGTCTAAATCCTCAATATTAAGCCAATTAATATTAATTAATATTAAGGGTTGCTGCCCTTCCGCCATCACTCAGGGGTCCTCTTCACATTCGTCACCCCTCCAGGGTGACTTCCAACCCTCTTCAGGGTCCCCTGGCAGGAGAAAACCAGACAGTGGAGAGAGCGATTGCCCTGAACACCTGCCTGTGCTGCGATCGCAAACCGGAAGCCCCCTACACAGTAAGATTATTAACTGGGCTATAAAGTACTCACCCAGAAAGTACATATAACATAATGATGGCCTGCATAAACCAGCCACCAAGGACACATAGTCTGAGAACGGAATGCGAAACTATATTGAGAGGTGCCAAACCTCGAAGCTGTTCCCAAAACATCAAAAATGAATATGATTTGACACTGATGGACTGGTCAAGGGGGGAGGGCCAGGAGAAAGGGAAAATTGTAACCTTTGTGCAGAAATACTGAGAATACTTACTTTAGCTATAGCCGCTTGACTTTAGTAAAAGAACCTTTCTCCTCAAAGAAATGGAGTTGAGGGTCTTTCTTTCCTAAGTAGCTAAGTCGGGACAGACTTGACAGTAAAGCTTTATTCATTGAATCACCAAATACTGTATTATATAGTTTCCAACATTAAATTTATGTAAAATATGCATATCTCTCTCTCTCTCTCTCTCTCTCTCTCTCTCTCTCTCTCTCTCCCTCCCTCTCTCTCTCCCTCTCCCTCTCCCTCTCTCTCTCTCTCTCGCTCTTCCTTCCTTCCTTTCCCCCTCAATCTCCTTCCTTCTCCATCTCCTTCCTTTCCCCTTCAATCTTCCTTCCTTCCTTCCATCTCCATCCCTTCCACTTCAATCTCTCTCTCTCCTTCCTTCCTTCCTTCCTTCCTTCCTTCCTTCCTTCCTACCTTCCTTCCTTCCTTCCTTTCTTTCCCCCTCAATCTCCTTTTTTCTCCATCTCCTTCCTTTCCCCTTCAATCTTCCTTCTTTACTTCCTTCCATCTCCATCTCCATCCCTTCCCCTTCAATCTCTTTTTCCTTCCTTCCTTTCCCCTTCAATCTTCCTTCCTTCCTTCCTTTCCCCTTCAATCTCCTTCCTTCTCCATCTCCTTCCTTTCCCCTCCAATCTTTCTTCCTTCCTTTCCCCTTCAATTTCCTTCCTTCTCCATCTCCTTCCTTTCCCCTTCAATCTTCCTTCCATCTCCATCCCTTCCACTTCAATCTCTCTCCTTCCTTCCTTCCTTCCTTCCTTCCTTCCTTCCTTCCTTCCTTCCTTCCTTCCTTCCTTCCTTCCTTCCTTCCTTCCTTCCTTTCCCCCTCAATCTCCTTCCTTCTCCATCTCCTTCCTTTCCCCTTCAATCTTCATTCTTTTCTTCCTTCCATCTCCATCTCCATCCCTTCCCCTTCAATCTCTTTCTCCTTCCTTCCTTTCCCCTTCAATCTTCCTTCCTTCCTTTCCCCTTCAATTTCCTTCCTTCTCCATCTCCTTCCTTTCCCCTTCAATCTTCCTTCCTTCCTTTCCCCTTCAATCTCCTTCCTTTCCCCTTCAATCTTCCTTCCTTCCCTCCCTCCCAACATTTTTGAGCAAGAAAGAGTAAGCTTCTCCAGTAAGTATTGCTATATTGTTTTTGTGATTAATCACTATGCTTTAATTATGTTCATTTCGTAACAATGAAAATACACCCTGCATATCAGATATTTACATTAATATTCATAACAGTAGCAAAATTACAGTTATGAAGTAGCAACGAAAATAATTTTATGGTTGGGGTTCACCACAACATGAGGAACTATATTAAGGGGTCACAGCATTAGAAAGGTTGAGAACCACTGCTATAGAGCATTGCAAGCCAAAACAACTAGACACAGGACAGTTTTCCCCCCCCCATGCCATCACTCTGCTAAACAACTAATTCCCACAAACTGTCTCATGACCTGGGATGTCAAGCCACCTAGTAGACTGCATTACTATTATCCTTTTCATCTTTCCTATTACCTATATCCTTAGCTCCTTATGACTAACACTTTGTTGTTTATATCTTATTATTTATGTTATTGCTTTTATTTAGTATGCTATTATGAAACTATGTACCTTTAAAGATAACAAAAGACTTTATCTATGATTATAGTTAAAATAATCTGAGACAATTTAAAACTACTTAGAAGGACATTTGGACTACATTCCTGATTTTTCCTGAGGGCCTCCTAACAGGCCTGCAGAAATAGTTCAAGTGTTAATTTGTTAACAGTCACCTCTGGGTTATTTTCATTCTTCAGAAACTACCAAAAACAGGGCTTTCACAGCATGATCTTTTCATTTATTTATTCTGCCATAATCTTCTGCCTCTTGGTGGTCACAGTATAATAAAAACAACAGATTTAAAAAAAATTAAAAAGAGACCATTAAACCCAAATCCAAAGAAAGACCAAATAGGAGAGAAGATGTGTGGACACTGATACTGATAGGCTCTACAAAAAAAGACCTATTTTTAATAACTTCCTATTTTTAATAACTTCCTAAACAACCAAGAAGGAGGCCATTCTGATTACAGTAGAGCTTTCATATGACAGAAATTTGGAAGAAACACAAACCTTGGCCTACAGAATCTCAAGGACAGGATGAATCTGAAGTTCTGCATGCACCAAGTCACAAGGGGCCTTTTTAGCTAACAACAGCACATGAAATTGTTCTTGGAAGTGATCTGGCAATCAGTATTATCAATGTTATACAACTTGTTTTTGATTGAAATTGGGAGAAAACATAAATGTTTCTCTTCTCTTTTAATTGGCAGTAGAAGAATATATTGGAAGACTTAAAGTTCAGTGTTCCCACTGTAGACAAGACTGCTCCTTCTGCTTACATTTCATTGCATTTTAAATATTTTAATGATTTTATTTAATTAAACTCTGCATACACTACCTAGCATGTACCATATATCTAGGTAATATCAGTAGGTAAAGAAACAACAAATAACAAAAAAGGCCTTAAAATACATTAAGAAATTCCTTATCATTAACTTTGCATTTAATATACAACATAACTCTCAACTTAATTCAGGAGTCTGGTATTATAAAAAAGATTATTAAAATGCATAACTTCAGTTACTGTATTTCCCTGAAAATAAGACTGGGTCTTATATTAATTTTTGCTCCAAAAGTCGCATAAGGGCTTATTTGCAGGTGATGTCTTATTTTTTCATGTACAACAATCTACATTTATTTAAATAAATAATGTCAATAATATTTATTTATTTTTAATTATATATTAATATTATTACTTTATATTCAATACGTCTGTTGTGTGTTGCAACGGACATATTAAATGCATCTGTCTGGCTGATGATCTTAACTGGGGTTTATTTTGGGGTAGGGCTTATATTACGAGCATCCTGAAAAATCATGCTAGGGCTTATTTTCCAGTTAGGTCATTTTCATGGAAATACGGTAGCTACAGCTTATTTCATCAAATGCATATAAACTGATGTAGGATTTAAACTGGGATAGCCAGGGGAAGTCACATTGTTTATGTGACTTTCCTTTAATATTATACATGGTTTGATCTGTCTGCAATATTTCAGTAGTTTCTATATAGGACAAACAGGAAAATGTTGTACGAAAAAATTAATGTATACAACTTTGACATCAGGACTCAAAGCAACAACCAAGTAACATCTGAACATTTCAGTATCCCAGGACATTCCACAGCAGACCTCAAAGTAACTATAATAGAAAAGTGGGACTTTAACAGCACCATTGAGTAATTATTGAACTCATATATAGCAAAAAGATTAAGTCAATCTCAGAAGGCATCAATACATACAATGATTTTTAAACACATTACAATTGTTAATTGATCAGGTACTTGCACAGCAATGGATCGCACATGTAATCTGATCTGGATAACCAATTTATCTTCCCTTTCATCTTTTCCCCCTCCCTCATACCAGCTTAAAACCTGAGCTCGGCCACTCTATGTATCCGATGAAAATTGCTGGAGCTCACGAAAGTTTGTGCCTTTTAATAAAATCTGTTAGTTGGGGAAGATGCTACCGGATTCTTTATTTTTTGCCATCATAGATGAATACAGCTCTCTTCCTACAATGTCTACAACACAATCAGTGGCCTTTGATTAATGCAATACCTGGATAAATTCTCACACAAACACTATCATGTGCCTAAATTTCAACAGAGTTATAATGTGTTTGTTTCATGGGCAAATATGATTCCAGAAAATGGCACTGCTATAAAGAGGGCTACCAATATTATTTTTAAGCTTCTAATGTTTGCCTTGATTTTTAGGCCCTAAAAGCTTTCAGATGATAGCTCTTTAAAAAATAGTAAGTAAAATTTCATGATTTGCCTAGAATATTTTTCCTAAACTCTTTCAAAAAATCTGAAACTAAGTTTAACAAAAAGAAAAGATGTTACTTGAAAGATAATACATCCATATTATTACAACACCATAGAAAGCTGGGAAACCATGCTGGTTGAAATATGGATTTAATAAAGCACATGATGTTAGAGTCGGCTTGCAAATACTTCTGAAGTGTATTGGCACACCTTTCCTATCCTTTTTCAGAGATTGTCTATGTTAATTAATCAAGTACTGTCAGGAGGTGATACATCTATTTATCTAACATGTCAATGCAAACATCATGAAGGTAGCCATGTTCACATATGTCTTATTTATAGACCAAGGAAAAATTGTTTGGAACAAAAGATATGCAGCAGAAGATGCAGAAAAACTTACTCTTGCTTCACAACATTTTAATTCTTATATCAAAATTAAACTAAATTAAACCATTTGAAAATATAATTGTCAGAATCCATTTATATTTCATTTCTATCTATCTCCTCTGATCTAAAACCAAATCTTACCTTCCCCTGGATTCTGTCATACTCCCAAGGGGGAGGGGGGATATGCCTCTGGGGTTATGACTTTCACTTCCTCCATTTGCTACAATGTAACCTTTTGTTTATTGACGCTGGGTCTGCCACCCATTACAATGTAACAAATTGCCTCCTGCACTATGCATCTCTCTGAACTTTCTTCTCCCTAACCTGGCAGTTAGGAAAAAAAAAAAAGGGGGGGGGGAGAAATACAAACATCTAGAACCTGGCTTATTTCTCCAGTCTCAAAAGGAGGTGTGGAACATCGTACTACAAATGGACCGAACCGATGTTATCTTCCCTTTCCCATGATGGACTTAACATCTGGGGATTGGGCAGTCTGAACCGTCTGGATGAACTGTGAGGTGGGGTTTGTTTAGGGACCCTTTAAAGTATCGATCTGTAAAGAATCCCTCAGATCCTGTCTATTATACCTGCTATCAATTACTCTTAATAAAAGTTCCTGTTGGAAGAAATTGTTTCTTAAGATGTGGGATTGAAGTGGGTCCTTACATTTGAGAATATAATAAAGTATTGTCTATTCTGATTGAATTTATATTTCCCCAAAAGGTTTTATTTCCCCCAAATACCTGCAGCATAGTATAGGTCAGTGGTTCTCAACCTGTGGGTCGGGACCCCATTTGGGGTCGAATGACCATTTCACGGGGATCGCCAAACAACACAGTCCACCATTTTTTCCCCCTTTTCCTTAGCTGTGCTATTCCCTTTTATTCTATTGGCTTTTGAAAGCCAATAGAATAGACTCTCTTGAATAGAGTCTAATTTTATTGGCTTTCAAAAGCCAATAGGAATTGCTCAGGCTGTCTCTGCCCTGCTGAGCCTGCCAAAAGTCCCATTATACAAACGGTGCTGCACCAGCTGAGTAGTCCTTGACTTATGACCGGTTGAGTAGTCCTCAACTTATGACCAGTTGCGGGTTGCAGCATTAAAAAGGTTGAGAACCACTGGTATAGGTAGTTCTTGACTGACAACCACAATTGAGCCCAAAATTTCTGTTGTTAAGTGAGACATTTGTTAAGTGAGTTTTGTCCCATTTTATGACCTCTCTTGCCAAATTTGTTAAGTGAACCACTGCAGTTGATAAGTTACTAACTCAGTTGTTAAGTGAATCTTTCTTCCCCATTGACTTTGCTTGTTAAAATGTTGCAAAAGGGATCACATGACCCTGGGACACAATATGGTCATAACTATGAACCAGTTGCCATGCATCTGAATTTTGATCACATGATCATGGGGATGCTACAAAGGATGTAACTGTGAAAAATGGTCATAAGTCACTTTTTTCAATGCTGTTGTAACTTTGAATGGTCACTAAATGAACTGTTGTAAGTCGAGGACTACTTATATTTGGGACAGTAAAACTAGAGTTCCTGTGATTTGAGTATGCAAATCTATAGTATGTCTACATTCAAAATACATACTTTTTCATTTTTGATCCAAACTGGGGCAAATGAAGATTGTGTATAGTTGAGACATTAATTTCTCCTTACCTACAACACTTTTGTTGCTAAAACTGGTCAACTTGGGTTTGCTTTTATCTGTGAATAAATATGGATGCTTCTATTTATTTTGGCCTTGATTATCTGTTTATCAAATAGTTAAAAGGATGGCTGGGCATGAGACTTCAATTCAGGCACATATAAAAAGTGCTATAATTGTGAGAAGGAGACAATAAAATGACAGATAACTGAAAAATGTCTTCTGTAATATTCTTTATGATTGAAGATATCTAAGATATACCCTTGTTATCTAGAAGGTGTACTATGATGAAAAGGAAGTCCTTTGCCCATTGTATCTATGAAGCTGTAAAATGGTCTTTGAAATTAAACCTGGTTATTCCAATCAATAATCTAATTTACATTATTACAGTTAACTCAAATTTAATATGCAACAGTTGTTCAGTACATCAGATTTATATATACTATGTGTGTGTGATTTACTATTCTGTGTGAAATTTCATTAACATGGAATTCTTTTCTTAATCTTGATATAATTAGGAAAATGGAAATAACCAAACATAAGAAAACTATTGTACTTTGTCTTTGATCTGTATACTTTTAACGTAATAATAGGCGACAAAAACTGGCTGATTCACAGTATAAAGAGCTTGTTTATATCTTGTTTATATCCTTCCATTTGGTAGTCAGGGACAGACAAAAAACTTATTCAGGCTTCTTGCCAACTGGAGGCAGTCTAAGTTTAAATTTTTTGCTTTGTTGAAATTGAACCTTGCTTGCACATAGATAACATGAGTGCACTCTGGACAGTTTACTCATAACTGCGATGGCTACACTGAGCATAAGAACAGCCATTAGGGTCTCTCTTCACAGCCTGAAGAGAAGGTGAGAAGATTGTTGGGTTAAATGTCTGTGCTGTGACTCTTTCAATCACATATTCTTCTTCTTCAAATTTGAGAAAAACTTGTGGATATTCTTGCCAATCCCCATTAATATCTGAAATGCCAGAGACTGACCACCATCATCTAATGTGAACTGCTATTCCCAAAGATTAACTACCATCTCACGCAAGCTGCTATTGCTAGAAACTGACCATTATCATCTCACACAAGCTACTGTTGCTAGAGATTGACCACCATCATCTCATGAAAGCTGACCACCATCACCTCATGCAAGCTGCTGCTGCCAGAGACTGACCACCATCATCTAATGTGAACTGCTGTTCCCAAAGATTAACTACCATCTCACGCAAGCTGCTATTACCAGAAACTGACCATTATCATCTTGTGCAAGCTGCTGCTGCCAGAGATTGACCACTGTTAAATCCGTGGGTTAAAAGCATTGCGAGGAAACGAATGGTGTAACAGAACTGTCGTTACGTGAGTAATGCCCAATGTATCCCATATGTATTCCAACGTATCCCGGAGCTGGAAGATCAGCAGAAAGGAGAGCCCTGGAGATGGAGCCAGCCAATCGCCATTGCCGCATCAGCACCGCCCAGCTGGAACCTTGCGGGAGGACCGCTGCCGCCAGAGGACAACTGTAGAGGGAGGAGGAGAAACACTAGGCCCTTCTCTCCTCATGGCCTCTGGCAGGCTACACCCTTTCATCATGTGGCCATGTTTGTCGGTCCGGCCTTGCGAGACCAGTGGGGCCGCCACGCAGCACGGGGGGCCTGGCTGGCACCATCCCGTTGTCATTGCTGCCGCTGCTGCCGGGGGGGGGGGGCTGGCCCTTTGTGACTCTTGACCTTGATTCTCAGAATCTTTTAGCTAGTGTATGCTGATTGTATGATTGTTTTTTAACCTTTTTTAGTTTATTGTATTAGGGTGTGTATGGATGTGAGTGATGGAGCTGGGAACAAGAACTGGTGCCCCCTCTGCTGAGTGTGTAAACAGAAGTGGAGGGGGGGCGGATGTACTTCCCGGCTCGATTTGAATGTGAGATGTGGCCTGCCGGGAGGGGAGGATGGTGGGAGGGAGACCTGCGGGGTGGGTGGGGAGTTTTCGGGGGTGGAGGTGGGCCAGAACATCCCGGTTATCGTAGGGAGAGGTAGATATGGTGGGAGCCAAGGGGTGGGCCATCTTCGGGGAACAAGGACTCGCTGCATTAGAGCGATTACCTGTTCCGACCCCTTGGACTCTTCTCCAATACTTGGAGAGGGGGGTGTTCAGGACCCTGGCCTCAGGTTGCTGCTTCTTAATGCCAGGTCGGTTATTAATAAAGCCCCCCTCATCCGGGATTTGATACTGGATGAGGAGGCCGACCTGGCATGTATTACTGAGACCTGGCTGGGCCAAGAGGGAGGTGTTCCTCTCTCAGAGATGTGCCCAGACAGGTTTCAGATAATGCACCAACTGAGACTCCAGGGGAGGGGTGGGGGAGTGGCGATTCTTGTCCGAGAATCCCTGAGACCTCGCAGGATCCCAGCCCCAGAGGTTGTTGGGTGTGAGTCCCTTCTCTTGAGGTTGGATTCAAGGGTTCAGTCGGGTTTGTTGTTGACATACCTGCCTCCCAGCTATGTGACAACAGCCCTGCCTGAGCTGCTGGAGGGGGTAGCCGGGTTGGCGGTGGAATTCCCCAGGCTTATGGTGCTGGGGGATTTCAATTTGCCGTCACTCAGCGAATCCTCTGGTGTGGCTCAGGAGTTCATGGCTTCCATGACAACCATGGACCTGACCCAGATAATTCAGGGTCCGACCCATAGGGAAGGACACACGCTCGACTTGGTATTTCTCTCGGGGCAGTGGAGACGTGATTTCGATTTAAGGGGTATAGTCACTTCTCCCTTGTCATGGTCGGATCACTTCCTGTTGAGGTTAGATTTCTTGGTCCTACTCCCCCACTGCAGGGAGGCGGAACCGATTAGGTGGTTCCGCCCCAGGCGTTTAATGGACCCGGAGGGGTTCCAAATAGCGCTTGGGGTTTTTCCTGATTCCTTCCTCCATGAACCGGCTGAGTCCTTGGTCGCTGCTTGGAATAAGGCAGCATCAGGGGCATTAGACCGGATCGCGCCTTTGCGACCTCTCCGTGATTGTGGATCCCGGAGGGCACCTTGGTTTACCGAGGAGCTACGGGAGATGAAGCGTCAGAAGAGATGTCTAGAGTGATGCTGGAGGGCTAGTAATTCCAAATCCGACCGGACACTTCTAAGAGCCTATATTAGGACTTATTTAGTGGCGATACGAGCGGCAAAATGTTCGCATTTTTCCGCACTTATTGCATCTGCAGAATCTCGCCCCGCCGCCCTGTTTAGGGTGACCCATTCCCTACTTAATGTTCGGGAAGCTGGGGAGCCCTTACAGGGTAGAGCGGAGGAATTTGTGCAATTCTTATCAGACAAAATCACTCGGATTCGGACAGACCTAGACTCCGATTGGGCAGGCCTTTTGAGATGACTGGGGCAGGTCTTAGCTCAGTTTTATGGGATGAATTTGAGTCTGTGACCGCTGAGGATGTTGACAGAGCGGTGGGAGCAATGAGCACCTCCACTTGTTTATTGGACCCGTGTCCTTCCTGGTTGGTCTCGGCTGCCAAGGAGGTGACACGAAGCTGGCTCCAGGTGTTGATCAACGCTTCATTGAGGGAGGGGTCTTTTCCACAATCCCTGAAGGAGGCGGTTGTGAGGCCCCTACTCAAGAAGCTTACCCTGGACCCGGCTGATTTAAATAACTTCCATCCAGTCTCCAATCTCCCCTTTGTGGGGAAGGTTGTAGAGAGAATGGTGGCGCTCCAGCTCCGACGGTCTCTGGATGAAGCGGATTATCTAGACCCTTTTCAATCTGGCTTCAGGCCCGGCTTCAGCACAGAAACCGCTTTGGTTGCGCTGATGGATGATCTTTGGCGGGCCTGAGACAGAGGTTATTCCTCTGTCTTAGTGCTACTTGACCTCTCAGTGCTTTCGATACCATCGATCATGGTATCCTTTTGCAATGACTCGAAGGGGTGGGAGTGGGAGGCACCGTTTTACGATGGTTCTCCTCCTACCTCTCTGGCCGGTTGCAATCGGTATTGGTGGGAGGGCAGAGGTCAACCTCGAGGGCCCTTGAATGCGGCGTGCCACAGGGGTTGGTCCTCTCTCCCCTCCTATTTAACATTTATATGAAGCCGCTGGGTGAGATCATCAGACAGCACGGGGTGAGGTTTCATCAGTATGCTGATGATACCCAGTTATATATCTCCTCCCCGAGCTCTCTCAGTGAAGCGGCCGATGTGATGGGCCGTTGCCTCGAAGCCGTGAGGGTCTGGATGGGGGTTAACAGACTCAGGCTCAATCCTGACAAGACCGAGTGGCTTTGGATGTTGCCTCCCAAGGATCATGTCGACTGTCCAGTGTTGACTCTTGCGGGGGAAAATATATCCCCTTCGGAGCGGGTTCACAACTTGGGTGTCCTCCTTGATCCACAGCTGAATTTGGAACATCAATTGACGGCTGTGGCTGGGAGGACCTTTGCACAAGTTCACCTGTTGCACCAGTTGCGACCCTACCTGGACCGGGAGGCTCTCCTTACAGTCACTCACGCCCTTGTCACCTCACGTTTGGACTACTGCAACGCGCTCTACATGGGGCTACCCTTGAAAAGTATTTGGAGACTACAGTTGGTCCAGAATGCAGCCGCGCGAGTGATAGTGGGTGCTCCTTGATACACCCACGTTACACCTATCCTCCGTGAGCTGCACTGGTTGCCTATTGGTCTCCGGGTCCAATTCAAGGTGTTGGTCATTACCTGTAAAGCCCTATATGGCTCAGGGCCAGGCTATTTGCGAGACCGCCTACTACCTCATAGTTCCCTACATCCGGTTAGATCCCACAGGCTGGGCCTCCTTCAGGCCCCGTCGGCCAAGCAGTGCCATTTGGCAGGGCTGCGGAGGAGGGCCTTCTCTGTGATGGTGCCCACGCTTTGGAATCAGCTCCCCCCGGAGATTAGGACCGCTCCCACCCTGTTGGTCTTCCGTAAGCTACTTAAGACCTGGCTTTTCCGGCAGGCCTGGGGTTTATAAAACCTTACCCCTGGATGATTGTTTTTGTATTGTTGTTTTGTTATGTATTATGTGTTTTTTATTGTTAGCCGCCCAGAGTCCTTCGGGAGTGGGGTGGCTTATAAATTTTAAAAATAAAAATAAAAAATGTCAGATTAGGAGGTGAAACAAATACATTAGGAGAAACAAAAAGTTGGACTTCTTATATTTTTAATTTTAAAAAATGGAAAATGAAGCTAAATGTTGTAAAACAAGGAAAACAAAGGATAGCCTTCATCATTGTAGTTCAGAGTTCATAGAGTACAGAGCAAGGGACTATAAATAAATTGGTACTCAGAGATATCTTATTTGGTATTTAGGAATATGAAACTATTGTCTAGTTTTTTTAATAGGAATAGTATACAGTTTGTGGATTTGCCCTAAAAAATTCAAACACACTAAAATTACATTGCTACTGTTAAAGGCGTTCTTCTCTTTGCTCTAAAACAGAGCTGCTTACACTGTTTGATCCAATTATCTTTTTCTCTGGTCTCAAATAATGTCATAACCCAAATTTATTAGTAAATAATTTAATAATAAATAAATAACCCCCCATATGCCAACCCACACACTAAAAAATAGACTCTGTTGTTTCACACAAGCCGAGCAGTCCCAAACTGGATCCTCAATTCACAAACAAACAATTACAAATTGCTCCATTACCTCCAGGACAGGCTCAAATTATGCCTTTAAGGGTAATTAAGTCCACTTTAAGAATGAGTGCTCTAAATTATTTTTCTGATAATTCTGGACTGGAATATAACCTTTTTTTTCTAATGTGGACTTTGATGAACTTTTTGACATATAAATAGCAACTGGTAATGTGCCCTATTACTTTCAATGTACGGAATTAATTTCTTATATATACAATCCTACATGGTGGCATGTTTTGTGAACCTATCAGCATTTTCATTAGCATTAATGCAGGCCCCAAAGATCTGGCAGTCAGTTTGTTCAGAGCCATATTTAACTGTAACTCCTATTTGTGTATGTGGGTGTGCCATTTCAGAAAGATGGCTTAGTTAGAATTTCAGGAAAGCAGAATCCAGTAGGTGGGAGCTTCTCCTTTCCATTTTTCCTCAAAACCGCTTCCTCCAGCACACCAACGCATAGGATTTTTAAAAGGGGATTAGCATGTACAAAGCAAGTAGCAGACTGCTCCTCTTCCAAGATGCTCCTTGAATCACTGGAGTAGGGGTCAGGGGAGGGGAAGAAGGAGCTTTGAAAGCCAGGCAATTTCTAAGTTGCAGCTTGTGCAGCCCACATCATGTTTTCTTACACCAAAAGGCTATACTTATCGTAATAAGATGGACAGGCAAACTAATCACGATTGCCATGGGAGGGGGTGCTTTACTGCAGCATAAGGGGGCGGGCTGAGGAGTGGGTTGGTTTTGAACAGAGGCTTCATTGGCGCTGTCCCCGGTGCTGAAAACGGCAAGCCCCTCAACAAGGAGAGCCGTGCGGCAGAGGAAACCACCCCTCCCCTCTTAAAAAGGCGCCCTGGAGTCGCGCTTCGAGGCTTGTGCGGGGCGAGCAAAGAGGGGGCGGAGGCGCGTTCGCGGAGGGCACGCGCACGCCTGCTTCTTTTCCTTCCTTTGCCTTACCCGGACTCTGTTCGTGCATGTGTGTGTGTGAGAGACAGAAAGGGGTGAATGTGTGTGATAGCCTACGAAGGAGCTGGATGTACCGAAGCGTCGGGACCACAACAGCAGCATTGAAAAACTGCATTCAAGCCGCCTCTTTCTTCCTTGGGCTAGCCCCTAGAGCATTGCAGCAGCGGGCCAAAGCTCCCACCCCCAGCACCCAGTTTCTTTTGCTTCTGCTGGGAGATCCTCTCCAGCTCGAGTCCTTCAGCTGCTTGCTCAATATGCAGAGGATCTAATTTGCTGAGCGAGAAACGGTCAGGGAAGAAGGAGGCGGTAGTATTGGAACAGGAGGACGACGACGACGAGGAGGAGGCAGCAACAGCAGCCGAGGAATATTTCTAGCTTGGTGGATGCTCTATTTTTCATGGCAATGCAAAAAATTCAGCAGATTTCTCTTTTCCCGGCTCTTTTGGTTTGGGGATTCATCTGGGGGGTCTTCTCAAACGGCATACAAATAGGTGAGTCTTCTTTTGAGAGCAAACCTTTTGTCTTCATCCTCCAAAGTCTGTTGTTGTTTTGTGTTTTTGTGTTTTTTGTTTTATTTTTCCCCTGAAGGAGATTTGATTCTACCCCAATTCATAGCATGTAAACTTAGATTGAGCCTCTCTGCTGAAGGAAATGGATGCTAAGAGTGCCTTCATTAGAGACCAGTTCCCAGTAGCCTGTTTCAAATGATTGCTTTCCAGCTGTGCTCTCCCCCCCCAAAAAAAAAACAGTTCATTTCCACAAATGGCTTTTAAAAGGGAATGCTTTTTGCTAACCAGTTGTTAACAGATAATATTTCCCCTGAAATCATGAAATCAGATCCTTTGGATGGATAAAAAAAAAATCAGAAGGGGTCTGGATCAGTGACACTAACATGGTGAAGGATATTCAGAGTGCCCCCCCCACCCCACTCCCACCCCAAACTTAGTCAAGGTTTACAATTGCTAAAAAGCAGCAAGATATGAGCAATAGGTTAGGACAGATTATCCTTAAAATCAGTGAGATTGGAAGCCATTCTAGTGAGGCAAGTTCCAAGGCTACTTCCCCCAACAGGGCTGATACTCTTACAGCTCAGCCTGCAGCACTGATGTCCTCTCTCTGTGTGTCTCTTGTTCTGTTTTTATGTTTGTCTGTCATCCAACAGGAGGTCTCTTCCCCAGAGGAGCAGACCAGGAATACAGTGCATTTCGTGTAGGAATGGTTCAGTTTTCCACTTCAGAATTCCGACTGTCACCGCACATTGACAATCTGGAGGTGGCCAACAGTTTTGCTGTCACCAATGCATGTGAGTAATCAATCTCTTCTTGTGAACCTCTGTGTTGCCTAGATTGGTAGAATTGGGGCAGCAACAGCCTTTGTGGATTAGGTGAATGATGCAAAGAATGAGGGTAATGATTTTGGCATTTATCTCTCCCAAAATAATCTTGGGAAAACTTGGTGGAGGGCTGAGGAGCTTAAACTATGGAGTATCCATCCAGCTATGATTGCCTCTCACTGTGATCCCTCCATCCTCCACGCCTTATCTTTCAAACTAGATTGTACCACTTATGCTGGCAGTTGATTTCCAAACATATTACAGGTTCTATTTCTGTTTTATATATATTGGCTTCAGTTTAGGAAGGACCCCACCCTTCTCAACATCAGAGGCCCACCTGTCTGAGAGGGGACTGTGATTTTCTCTATTTGTTTCTAAAATTCACCCCACTTATGCTGGTATATTTGCCTCTTGAAATTAATTCTTCTCTTTTTCTCTTGTCATAAGGGATTATTTGGGTTGGATTTTTATTTATTTGTTTTATTTTATTTTTTTCTTATAAAATGTGTAGAAGCTTTAAATCTGATAATTACATTTTTTTTACCTTCATATATCATTTTATCCTTCTACAGAAAAGGATAAACATATTTTCATCTCTCAATCTTTCCTTAGCAGGCAAAATGCTTGGTTCTTGGTTCTGTAGAATACAGTATAGAAATGGATGTTGAGAAAAAATATATTTTGCCATATATTGGGACATATACAGCATAAGTTGAAGTGGAGAAAATGAGAGTAATAGTGAGATATTCCTTCTGGATCATATATTGATGGCTGGCTGGTTGCACATGGCAGAGGATCACTTATATCAAGCTTGTCTATACCTTGAGATGGCTGTATCAGGAGCAAGATTCCATGTAGGATGTATGCTAAAAGACACAATTATTTCTATGACTCTTTCAAACCTTTGACATCTTGCTTGGTTTGGAAAAAGATACTTGCTTGGTTTGGAGTGCTAGAGGAAGCAACCAAAAAGCTGCAGCTGGATTATTGCTCTGAAAAGCAATAGCTGCAGAAATACTGAACAGCCATTTTCCTTTTTGCAATTTTTCCATTTTAGAATTATACTGCCTCTATCTCTTTTTCAATAAATCACAACACTTTAATGAGCTCTCTTTTGATTTGGGGAGGAAAGAAATGCATAGAAGACACTAAGGTTCTGAATTTGGGGTAGAAATGTCTCTTCCTATACAGTAATGCTGCTAGAATGAAGGTAACTGGAGAATAGCACAATCTTACTTGGCATATCTTCAATGAATCTTTAGCATATCCAAAGTGAACATATAACAAAGCCTTTCTCCTGCAGCTTGGCCTTACCTTGATATTCTTCTTGTACAAGGTAGTTCAAATTCATTGGGTTCCACATAAGGTCACTGGATAACTGAGCAGGTTATTCCCTTTTATTCCAGTGTACCTTGCAGATTTGTTGTGAGTAAAAAATGGTAGGGAAGAGTGATATATATGCCACTTTGAACTAGAGAAGAATACACACACACACACACACAGAACTATATGTATAATACGTTTCCAAGTTGTTTCAGCAAAGGAAATAGTGTAGATATTGAAAGATCATATAATAAAAATAATACTGAGCAAAATCAAACCTGAAATTGCTTAAGTTTTTGTTTATTATTATTATTATTATTATTATTATTATTATTATTATTATTATTATTATTATCTTTTAGGTTTTTATCTATGCCTTAATTGTAAAACACATTTATTTAGGGGATGGATGATGGAACAACAAATTACCAAATTTACCAAATTAAAAACCATTATAATTATTTCATTTTCTTTCCACTTAATTATTTACATACAAAAATGTGTCCTTTATTTCACTTTATTGTTTAACAATATCTCTTAAGATGTTCATCACTGAATTGGACATTGTTAAACTTAGCATAGGTTTATTGCAATAATAGAGTGGAATACAATGGTCAAGAAAGTGTTGATTCCTGATCTTACAGAGTAATTTTGGACTGAAATTGAATGACTACAAAGCCCACATTACAGATTTGTAGAATATCAATACAACACCTTAAAAGTTATATAGTAAGAGAATGCTGGCTGGACTGACTCTTCACATGATGGCCTGAATAGAAAAATAACTTCCAGCTAGAATTATTAGAAATGTACTTTGTCATTTTGTCACCTTCTCAGAAAGCTAATTGCTCAAATTCATTAACACTGAAATGCTAACTAAAACCATGATTTGCCCTGTGGATTGAAAAGCATATTCTACACATTCATGGGTTAAAGATTATAGTTAAATGAAGCTGTCTGCAGTGAAAATTAATATATTGAATGTAATAGCTGTCATAGTAGAAACATCCCCAAGTTAATCTTAAACCTATTTTATTGTGCAATAGGCTTATGTAGGTGACACCAATTTTCGTCCCTTGTATTAATTATTACATAATATATTACCACTGAAATTTCACAACATTTCAAAATTGATAATGTTAAAGGTTTTGTTGAATTCTTTATGAGAAAGCGAGATTGAGGGAGAAGGAGAGAATTTTAGCCTTCCAGAAAACATTTGGACAAAAGGTAACATGACTATTCTCATTGCTGGTTATGTATCCAGGGCACTTTTAAGTTTTATTGTTTAATAAATATCCTTATTAAAGGAAAGTCATTCAGTCAGCCCTGGTTTTTTGTGATTAATTGCAATACCCAGTGGTGGGATTCAAATATGTGAACAACCGGTTCTCTGTGTGGATGCCGCTTCCGGAAATCCATTCTGGGTCTGGGCAACAAAAAATTAGCTACTGGTTCTGCCGAACTGGTGTGAACCAGCTGAATCCCACCACTGGCAATACCCCATTATTACAGGTAGGATTCAAGTCTCAAATCTATCTTCATTTCAAAAGCATAGCCCTCAAAAGCATAGAACTTAACCGAAAGGCTTCTGGATATATGCAGATTACATTTTCTTCATCTATTTTCCTCTCTTTTTAGGGCAGAAAAACAGTTTCTAGGAAGGAATGATCCTTACCCACCTCTTTTGAGAAATATGGTACAGTCAAGTTCAAACGAATCAATAAATCCACTAGAATCACTAGGGATGATTAAGTATATACTTTGAAAGATCAGGAAATGGAAAAATATAAAAGTTTTAAAATAAAAATAAACACAATACTTTTAAAGAAACAAAATACAACTAATCAGAGAGTGAAAAAACAATTCAAATTAAATTAACTTGCCACAATATTTTGAAACCAAGATTATAATGAACCAGCATTACAACTGAATACTAATTAATTCATTTACTATCTTATAAATAAGATATTACTATATACTTAACATAAATAAGAAAGTCACAATTAAACCATAATAACATATTTTATAGGGAGGTGATGAATCTCTTTAATGTCTAAGTTTTGTAAAATATTAGAAATAAAACATTTAACTATATAACCAGATGTTTTATACAGAACTATATTAGTTTAAAATTTACCATTTTTATATGACTGATCTGAAGAACCAGAAAAAGACATAAAAAGAAAATCATGTGATATAGATGCAAACAATTGAAATTTGATAATGAAGAAAGGAAGGAAACGGTGAATGAAATAGAAGGAAGAGAAAATATTAGATAAATGGTAAATTAACAAGTATGAAATGGGCAGCTATAAATTTAATAAATAAGTTTGACTTGGAAGAAATTATTATCATTTGTATATTATCC
This sequence comes from Crotalus tigris, assembly GCF_016545835.1. NCBI lineage: Eukaryota > Metazoa > Chordata > Lepidosauria > Squamata > Viperidae > Crotalus > Crotalus tigris. The sequence continues at coordinate 702,294 of NW_024097086.1, read as the reverse complement.
CATGTTTTAAAAAAATCTTCATACTAAAAAAAATCTACATTAAAAAAAATCCATAGAACTTTTATAACATGCTCAACAATTCATACTTTTTAAGAAAAAAAATACACCACAGCCATCAAAATTAAGCCTTGAGTGCTCAGGGGAAGAGTTGCTTTTAGAAGATTTTTAAAGAGGCCCAGGATGGGGTCTGACCAGGCCTCAGGAAGAAGTTGTTACATGGTAATGGTAGCTACCAAAGAGGCCTGGCCCCAAACCCTCACTTCCTTAACCTCTTGGTAGGCAGAACCTACCCAAAGATCTTCCTTTCAAGTATATCACACAGTGTGTGCAGATTCATTTGAATGAGAGTTTCCTTCATACATTTATACCCTAGTCTGGTATAAATCTAAATGGTAACATAAAATATATTGGCAAATAATGCAGGTGGGACACTTGGAATGATATACAGCAGGGCTTTTCAACCTGTGGTACGGGTACCACCTGTGGTACATTGGCACCTGGCAGGTGGTACACGGCCATCCTAGAAAAATTGCAGCAGGGGAGGGGAATGAGTTGAACCGGTGGCAGCACCCCACAAGCCTGAGCGAGAGATGGCTGCAGCTGTAGGGCTGTTAGGACTCAGCAGAAGCCCCAGGATCAGTGCTTCTTTGGGGCTGTCAGAGCTCAGTGGAAGCACCAGGATCAGCGCCAGATTCCAGCTGGAGCTCGGCGCTGATCCTGGCGCTTCTGCTGAGCCCAGAAGAAGCATCTATCAGTTGGAAAGCAGCACTGATCCTGGCACTTCTGCTGTGCCCAGAAGAAGCGCTGATCAGCTGGAATGCTGCAGCATCTCCAGGGTCTTGTGATTTACATTCAGACGCTTCATATTTATGATGGTTACAGTGTCCCAGGGTTATGTGAAGTGACCAAAACCTGCTGCAACCACCCAGCAGGGGGGGGAATAAAACCGAACACCCCCACCCCACCCCCACTGCCAATCCTCAACAGAAATACTCACAACAATGAAAACCTTGGACAGGAGGAAGAGCGCCGCCAGGCGGGCAGGCAGGTGTCTTGCTCGGCTGTGGCTTGGGGGCACTTTTTTCAGTGCCATTGTAACTTTGAACAGTCATTAAGTGAACTGTTGTAAGTCGAGGACTACCTGTACTTCATCACTTTTTTCCTTTTTTTTGGGTCATCAAGTTTTTGACACCTTGCTAGGCGACTGGTAGTACTGGGATGTTGCCATATCCTAAAAGTGGTACAATGGGTGAAAAGGTCGAAAAGCCCTGATATACAGGCTTGCATATAATTCAGTTGAAGCATTGTAAGAAAAATCATTCTGTCCCCAATATATGATTTCATCCTCTGCCATCATTGTGTTTCAAATAGAACAGGGAAAAAAATGTGCAGCTCTACATGATTGCTCCTTGCTTAAACTAAAGCATATTACATGGACTGCCATCTTCAGTTTGGGCTGCTCTAGGTCATGAGATTATGGATTTGTTCCTTCATCCTTAACAGGTTTCTCATTTGTTGGCTGTACTTCATATTCCTTTAACATTTGAAATGTAGTTAAGTGGTAACTGTGCAGAATTTCCACGCAAGCATATCAAATACCATATAAGAAGGGAGATTGATTAATTGCAACTACTAAAGCACTCTCAAAAATTTCCCAAGTCAAATCTGAGAAGTGGCATCTTAACCACTGTGTCCACTTAATTTTCTATTGAAGACAAATCACTGGATCATGCAAAACTTGCTTACACGGCAGTTTTAACTGCCAATACCATTACTGAAAAGAATCAGATAAAATGTACATTTTATTTTTGGCTCATATATGCAACAGTCTCAAATATGTAGCAATCCATTATTGATAGGCATGAAACAGTACATATGCCAAAATGAACCACAACTGCTTTCTAAAGTTGCTAAAAAACTCAATTTCATAACTGAGTAACTTATGCTAATAGTATCCTTTCATAGTCCAAATTAAAGCAACAGAAAACAAGTGAACAAGTAAAAGCATCAAATAAAAATAGAATATAGAGAAATCAAAATGTCATATATTTTTCTGAGTGGACTATATAGACCTTAAAGGAAGGCTATAATTTTCCACAGATAATCTTAAAATGCAAGTGGTCCTTTATTTGCAAAAAATACACAGAGAGAATATAAGATTTTTATATTTTACGTTTATTGGCAGGAATAGTAGTGGTAATAATTTATGATTTTCATCCTTTCTGGTAAATACATTAGTTCTGGATGTAGCTGTGACCAGTGATTAAGGAAGAAAAGTGAAGGTTATATGGAATGCAGCAAGAAGAAGAAGAGACAGATTTGAAGCTATGAATATATCGGTTATCCTCACCTGGTGTACTCCAGTAGATTGGTTTCCAATTGCTATTGTTCTTTGTCTTTGACATGTTTTTTGAGTAATGGACCTAATCCAACAAATATCTGTTAGGTGAGAAATGGTAATAGATGTTAATAAATATTCTAGAAAAGAAAGTCAGGAGGTATTATTGCATAATTATTTGAGTATATAAACTATTTCAATATAAATGAAAGCTTGCTTTAATTCATATTATGCCTGCTAACGCAGTTAAAATTGCTGAAAGAATTAAAGCACACATTTAAAATAAAATAAATTTTAAAAGAAACAGTGAATGTGACACAATAGTGATCTGATAGTTGACAAACTTAGATTTTTCTCTTTGGCTTATAAATGTCATTACTACATACTAAGAAGTAAATGATAAAAGAGAAAAGTAAATAATTTAATGTGATTATGTAGAAGTATGAATTATTAATGATTTAATTCATGATAAGATAGGGTAATCTATTTTAGTCTTTGACTAATAAAAATTGATTTGGTCTGATACTGCAGTTAAGAAATATATATTGTATTAAATGCTACCTTTTACAAAAGATATCAATATTAGACAGATTCACTTAACTTAGTGGGCCTCACTTCAAAAGAGAGGGGGCAGGGGATTGTGAAACGAGGTAGAACTCTTTTGTAAGAGTGCTGTCAGGAAGATGTCCACCAGATGGCAGTATGGACCTAGCAACAAAAGAGCAGCACCAATTTGTTCACCCACTCTCTCATCCTCAGCAATGGAAACAGATGCAGAGATGCAAATTCCCCGCTCCCCAAAATGTGTATGTGCATGTCTGGAGAGAGAGAGAGAGAGAAAGAGAGAGAGAGAGAATATATCTGAAATATGGTTGATAATATATTTTAAGACTTGTCCTAACAGCGTATTGAAAATGTAAATAGCAGTATTCAAATGGTGTCAAGAAATCAGCCACAAAACTTGTATTCTTCTCATGAATGTTTCCCATGCTTTCTGCAGATATAATTTTAAGGGAACAGAATGTTTTGAAATATATTCATTTTTGCTTGACATTTATGAATTATATGTGCCATGTTTATGTGATGTGGCCTTTAAAATTCAAATTTCTTATCTCCAGAGTCCCCCAGAAACTATTGTTCCATGTAACATTCTGAGAAATAAATAAATAAAATCAGATTTTCTTTTACTGGAACTTCCTAAATTGCTTTTGCTTCCCCCTGGCCTCAGCCCCACTCCTTGCAACCACCTTCTGACAATTCTGCAGACTTGCTGAATTTGCTTATACTGTTAAAATCCTAAATGTAGAGTAGAGTAGTTGGAAGGGACCTTAGAGGTCTTCTAGTCCAGCCCCCTGTTCAAGCAGGAGAATCTATACCGGGTCAGACAGGTGAATGTCTAGTCTCTTTTTATATTGGGATCAAAATATTAATTAGGGACCACTTTGCTACGTACTTACCTAAATCTAAATTTTGACTCTGTGAACCTTTTTTAGATATCTAATTAGCAAGAATTGGGAAAGTAGAGAGCACGGAGGACACTTTTCAGAAATTACCACAGAAAAACAGGGACATTACTGCCTTCATTTTCTTCTCCCAAGACATTACAGAATATGTTCTTTCAGACTATTATGCTGTAACTGCATACATATATCTCCATTGTGAATTAAGTGGAAACCATTCCCAAGCCAGCTTGTGTAGCAAACTTTCCCCATCTGGTGCACTTCAAATGTGTGGGATTATCATTCCCAGAATTCATATACAACCATTTCTGATCCAGTCAATTGCAAATGGAAGCTGTATTATCAGCTTCATTAACACTAGGCCTCCGGAGTGCATTGGGCTGGCAAGAGCAGCTATTTGCAGCCCTCCATGTTTGATTCCTTTTCTACTTTTATATGAGTAAAGAGGTCTATGTTCTGCAGGGAGTTCTGGTGTCCACTGGAGCAGACATAAAGGGAGAAAAATATTTGTATCTCTCTTATTCAATAATTTGACTGCTGTTTTAAAGGACAGCATTCCAAGGACACTGTAACTTTACTCCCAGGACACATCAGGATAAGAAATAAGGAGAGGGATTAAGAGACCTTAGCTACTCAACCTTCCCTAGACTATTCAGCACCTGCCCTATCTTCTCTGAAGCTTTCCAAGGACAAAATTTGCTGTCCTTGGAAATACCCAGCCCTGGAAATTGTCAAGAAAGTGATATAGATGATCTGATGTTTTATGTTCACTTCAGAGTTCAAAGTCCTAGACACAAGAGACTGGAAACTAGATACTGTACTGAAGCACTCTACCAAGAACTATAGGATTGCAATCTAATAGTATCTTATACAATTGCACCAGGAAGATATTTTTCTTTCATGAGAGTTTTTTCTTTGCTGCAGAAAGGACCACAGTAGAGATATTGGGCAAAGTTTCATCCTTTTTCATCAGTTGTCTGTATATTATTTTATTCGAGCAAAAGATCTTGGAGAAATACTATAACAATGTGGATCTTGAGAAAACAAAGCTATTCAAGTATTAAATGTTCTAGAGAAGAAAGGAGAAAAGCCTAATGCTGGAGAAGAGCCCAATGCTGGGAAAGATTGAGGGCAATAGAAGAAGGGGACGACAGAGAATGAGGTGGCTGGATGGAGTCACTGAACTTAAATGGACTCCAGAAGATGGTAGAGGACAGGAAGACCTGGAGGAACATTGTCCATGGGGTCGCAATGGGTCAGACACGACTTTGTAACTAACAACAACAAAAATTTGCCTTTTGTTTCACAAATTATTCTGTTTTATAAGGAGACATTTGCAATACTTTTTAAATATCAATATCTTCTACCCAGAAAAAAATAATTTTATTTATTTATTAAATTTATATGCCATCCATCTTACTATCAAGTGACTCTGGGTAGCTTACAGTACAATGTCATCACGTCATAATGGACTCAAGATTAAGATCAGGACTCAAAGAAAGGATAAAGTAATAATTTCCACTTCATAGGTTAAAATATTTCTACCGATTTCAAAGAGTAGTCCTTCTGGAAAAAAGAATCATTACCAGCACAATTTTGCTAGAGATTGCTAAACTTACATGCAAAAGTTTCAAACTATCTCTGAAGGCTCAAAAAATGCAATGGGTTTTTTTTCAACATATTACAAATGTTAATTATTATGATACTTGTATATGTCTCACATATGCAGGTAGTCTTTGACTTACAACAGTTCATTTAGTGACTGTTAGAACAACATTGAAAAAAGTGATTTATGACCATTTTTCACACTTATGACCATTGCAGCATCCCCATGGTCACATGATCAAAATTCAGATGTTTGATTACTCATATTTATGACCATTGCAGTGTTCTGGGATCAAACGATCCCCTTTTGTGACCTTCTGACAAGCAAAATCAGTGGGGAAGCCAGATTCCTTTAACAACCCATGTTAATAACTTAACAACTGCAGTGATCCACATAACGGGGACAGAAAAGGTTGTAAAATGGGGCAAAGCTCATTTAAATGTTTCACTTAACAATAGAAATTTGGGCTCAATTGTTGTTGTAAGTGGACTACCTCTAATCATATTTAACTGTATCTTCATAGCCACCCTGTCTCCCCTTTCCCCCACTCCCACCATCCAGATTTAAATCCTGCTTCAGATTAGCCACTCCGTGGAGCTGGCTAAGTGGGCTGCAGCTTGTGAAAGCTTATGTTTTTGATAAGATTTGTTACTTGGATACAATTCTATCAGACTCCTAATTTATGGGCCATAGTAGTTTGTAAAATAAAAAAATATAAGAACCTGTTTTGAATGCTATTGTCCTGCCGTTGCAAAAATTAAGCAAGGGAGACATATAAGAAAATAGTGATATCAAGTCCTAAAATTCTACTCCCGTAATACCAGGCAAAGCTCATTATATGCACAAGTACACATTTAGTCTAGTCCTTATTTGATTCACTTTCTTTTTCCATGCTGTATACATTTCAATGCAGATTATTTCTATTTTTTATTCCAGCTGGTATTTAAGTTTTTTCTCTAGAGCTGTTTCCACAAACCATTCCATAATTTGTCATTGTTCACTGTTTTTGTTTGAAAAAAGCAAAAAGCATATGATAATTAATAAAAAGAAAAAAATGCAGTGGTGATATATCCAGATGCTTGTGACTTGAGCAGGCATTGAATGTGTGATTCACCATGAGTATTGGATAAAAAGTGCTTTGATCACTTATGAGACTTTGATGCATATGAGAAACCTATCTTATTTTATTATCTTCTATAATCAGAGTAAAATATAACATAAACCAATATTCTTACCTGATGAACACAACTTTTTCAATGTTTTTCTGTAAATAGCAAATACTGTACATTCTCCATTGTTTCATTCCTCATATTTACAGTATTTGACTTTCAGTGTGCTATTATACTACATCAAATAATTTATTATAAAAGAAACCATTAGGCTTCTTCACTTAGAAACTATTTGAAATTTACTTTTCCATAGCAAATAAATTTAACTATATTGGTGACAACCTACTCAATATGTGTGAATAGGACTACTGTAAGTTCCAAATGAATCTTTGCTATATTCACTGAATTAATTCTCATTAGGCTGCTATATATCTTTGGATTTAATACATTTACATGTAATTAAAAAATAAAATTACAATTATATTTTTAAGTGATGGTCATTTATTTTTTATTTTAATAGTTGATCAAATTTCACTTGCATAATGGTGTACTTGTTTGACTAAGACCTTGCGTTTCCCTTGATGTTGTAAGTTTAGAATGCTTTGTCAAAGTAGTGCTGACAAAACATTTATAAATGTGCCATATTGTATCCAGATTTTTTTAATACTACAAAAATATCAGTAAAACTATTTCCTGAGCAAGTGATAATATTTTATTAAGATACCAATAAAGTGTAATATTAATAAAAGTGTATTCCTAATTGAAACTTTGCATTTTGCTGTTAATTGATTTTTTAAAGGCTTCCATCACTTCTAGATGATATTTTAAAAGCACATTTCTCAATATTCTGCTTTGTTTTCCCATTAAAATGATCAATTATTTAATTTATTCCATTTCATTTAAGCAACACATTTACATGGAATATATTCCAGCAATCATGGTCCTGAATGCGTTTCACTTCTTCCATCATGAATGTTAGAATAATGAAGTTGGAAGAGTCCAACCCACTCTTCAGTTCAGGAATTGCAGTCCAACCAAGACTGGCAGCCACTCATATAGAAACCAGCCACCTCCTGTAATAATTGCTAAACTGCTGTTACTTTTAGGAGGTTTTTCCTATCATTCAACTGGAATTGGTTTGGACAACATTTAAATCAACTGACTTTTTTTTAAATGTCATCTCAGCTTTGAAAGAAAGCAGCACCAGGCAACTATAGGCCAATTATCTGATTATGAATAAATTTTAAATTGCTTATTGATGTAATAACTGATGCAGTCGAATAGCATCTGGTTGTAAACAAAGTTTTTTTCCCCTGACCAGAAGGAAAATTGCCCAAACAGCAGAGAAACAAATATCAGCCCCTAACTGATAAGATGATTTTGAAAAACTGCAAGAACGTATAGCGTTATCTTGAGGCAAAATGGGCAGCAAATAAATCTAATAAACAAATAAAACCAGCTTGAATTTAGATTGGATTGATTAGAAGAAGGCATTTGATTCCCTGTCATGATTGGATAAGTGCCAGAAATAACAGGAGTCAGTAGAAACAACACATGTTTTGTACAAAAATTGATGGCACAATGGAAGACATGGTCGCTGGTCAATGGTGATAGATTAGGAGAGGTTAATATCAAGACAGGAATCTTCTAAGGAGATTCATTATCACTGCTACTGTTTGTGTTTGCACTGATTCCTCTCAATAATACTGAACAAGTTCAGGCCATGGCTATCAAACATCAAAAACACCTGCCAACTATTGCACCTCTTTTATATGGACAATCTGAAGCTGTATAGAAAAACGCCATCTGAAACAAAATTGTTTCTCAACTGTCTGTTTATACAACCAAGATATTGCAATGGAGTTTGAATTGGACAAATGTGTCACCTTTACTATCAACAGGGGAAAAATTGTTTCATTAATTATGCAGCTGTAATGGTGAGCAGGACTCAAGCTGAAGTAGAAGCCCTGGTTAGAAAGTTCAGAAAAATAATGAGAATGAATCATGCCCTTCATCCACACAATGATGTCGACAGACTCTATTTACCAATGAAAATAAATGAGTGTGAAATGTTGCAAGTACACCACACAGCTGAAGAAGAAAAAGGGGCATTGGAAGAATAGCTGCAGGAGGGTAAAAAAAATGCACTGAAGCTAGTACATTATGAAGATTTACTGAATACCAAAGAGACTGAACTGGCCTATAAGACAGACCAAATGAAAAATAGAAAATAGATGTGGCTAGACAAAGTATTGCATGGCCAATACATTAAAAAAAATAGGCAAAGCAGACCTGCCAATAGCTAGAAGCAGGAAAATTGAAGAAAGAGACAGAGGGGTTAATTCTAGCTTCACAAAGCCAAACTTCAGACTAAATACATACTGTACAGAACTGCATCTGTACAGCATCTGCCACACAACCCCTCAGAGTTAATGATTGTTGATAAAACAAAGACAAAAAACCCCCAAAGACAAAAAAGACAAAAAAACCTTCTCCAGGTAGTGTATGAGCCACTATTTGGAGAAAGCAGGATAGAAGAGAAAGAACTGCAAAATACAACCTGCAAATAGAAATAGAAAGACTGTGACAAAAGAAAGCAAATATAGTACCAATAGTAATAGGCACCTTGGATGCAATTCCAAAACATGTGGAGCACTACTTAAACACCATGGCATTAGTGAAATCACCAGCAGTCAATTGCAAAAGGCAGTGTTACTTGTGATAACTTATCCTGAGGTGTACTTTTAATATTATTAAAGAATATCTGCCTACCCTAGGTCCTTGGGAGGGACACTATCAGTGAACAAAAATGCCAAATCCAGTCTAGATTGAGCTGATACAGGCAAAAGATTTCTTTTTCTGACAAAGAGTTAAAGAATTAAATTGGGAGACTAAGATGGCCATTTTGAGCTCATTCTGCTCTCTTCAGTTAGCCACACCCTTTATGGGATTCAAACCTGGGCAGTTTGCATACTAGGCAGTGATTTAACCACCAAGCCACAGGCTCTCCTCCCTCTTTGCCAGCTGAGTCAAGGGAGTATATACAGGAAGTTTTTCAGACAAACCAGTCTGTCTGATGACTTGGTGGTTAAATCACTGCCTAGTATGTAAACTGCCCAGGTTCGAATCCCATAAAGGGTGTGGCTAACTGAAGAGAGCAGAATGAGCTCGAAATGGCCATCTTAGTCTCCCAATTTAATTCTTTAACTCTTTGTCAGAAAAAGAAATTTGGATTTGTAAATGTTTCGCAGTTGCGACTTGAGCCTGCTTAACGCCTCTAGTTGGGGGGGTTGTAAGGCAAAAGAGATTGTAAAAAGTAGAACTGCAGTATAGCAGTTAAAATGCCAAAGTGTAATCAATCAGACCAGTCTATCTGAAAAACTTCCTGTATATACTCCCTTGACTCAGCTGGCAAAGAGGGGAGGAGAGCCTGTAGCTTGGTGGTTAAATCACTGCCTAGTATGTAAACTGCCCAGGTTCGAATCCCATAAAGGGTGTGGCTAACTGAAGAAAGCAGAATGAGCTCAAAATGGCCATCTTAGTCTCCCAATTTAATTCTTTAACTCTTTGTCAGAAAAAGAAATTTGGATTTATAAATGTTTCACAGTTGCAACTTGAGCCTGCTTAATGCCCCTAGTGCCCCAAACCACTTTGGCAGTTCTAATGGCATGCCACTGGGACAACTGTATTAAAAATATTTGGATTGCATCAAGTTGGAGAAGATACCATATTCTATAAGGGAGGTTTAAAAAAATGTGAAATAGGAATGCTTTCTGCTTGGAAAAAGGAATTCCTAAGTGTTAATTGCTAATTCACATATCTTACACTTTGTTTCCGTAAAATGCAAGCCTGTGCTGAATGTACAGTGTCCATCACCACAAGAAATGTCTCAGATAGTATTTGACAATTATGTTATTTTATTGTCACTCATTAGGTATTTGCTTTTATTGAACTGTATTAAAATGATATTAATATGAGTAGCTTTCTTTCAGGAGAATGCTTAGTATAATCAGGAATACAGCTTTTTTGTAAGCAAATTTGAATGTAGCATCTGAGATGTTAAAAATGTGTAGATTGCATCTTATCAGACAGCTCATTAGCAGTTGCTATATTTGTGATGAAAATAGCAGATTATCTTATTAGTTCATGAGCGCTAACTAAAAGTTCCTCCTACTTTTATCTGCTCTCATTATTTTGATGTGCTCCTGGAACATACAATACTTATGTAGCTTCTAATCACTTTTGCTTTCAACATGCTTAAATGTATGTCTCCAGGATTATGTTTTAGGATGATATAAAACTTAAATTCAATTTTAAAAAGAATCTACATTTGTTCTGATCTGTATTCCAAAGTAGCTTTTTGACATTCAATCTGAAGCCATGCCCATGTCAAGAAGAACATTTCCATGCTTGCGGGAAAAGTGAAATATGGGCCTGAATGCTTCTAATCAAGTTTAATCCAATATATAGTATTCAGTTAAGCATATTTTAATGGTGTCTTTTCCCATTCTGATGGTTTGGCAAGTAAATTCCATAAGAAGAAATAATCACATTTCCAAATGTCATGAATACTATGTTACAAGCAGAAATTACTGGCTGGTCTTTCAACTTTGAAAGATTTGCATTGTTAGTTTTCACATTAAGAGTAGAAGGAAATGTAATGCACAAATCCCCTTGTGGACCCTTCTAATTTTAACCAAATTATCTTGGCTTTCTTAGTTAATGAGTTACCACAAGAGAGATTGAGGGGCAGGAGTGTTACTAGTTCCACTGATGACAATCCACCACGCACACTTCAGTGTAACTATTTCCTGAACCTTCTCCTGAGAATATCTGCAAATCCCAAACACTTAGTTCTGATTAATGACGCATTCAGTAATCCAATAATAAAAATCAAGACCTTCTAGAAACCTGGTGCTTTGGATTCCAAGAGGAATTGTGTTTATTTACCTCCGTTGTTTTTAACAAAGTTTTCTTCTGTTTATTTATTAATTCATTTATTAATAAGAATAGAAGACCAATAAAATAAATGTTGTGAAATCAAGTCAACTGAATGTTGTTTTCATTGAATATATACAGACATGAAATATAACAGTTATTTGAATGATGAAAGGCTGTTTTCAAAGCAGTTATGATTTGACCCAAGATTTGACTATTCCCAATATTAATAAATAGGCCTACCAGAAAATACCTGATAAGAATAGTTTGTGTTGATTTGACATGAGCATGATTGTAGAGACCAGGCAAAAAGAGTAGCTTTTAAATTTAAGAATAAAAACTCCTATAAGCTTTGGTTCTCAGACATGTTAACTTTGTTTTTGCCAATTTAGTGCTGATGGTAGTTAAGGAGATATGGATTATAAGACAAAGAAAAAACAAAATGTATGCATATAAGAGCCATGGTAGTACCAATGGTTAGAATGTAGTATTGCAGGCTAATTCTGCTGACTGCCAGCAGTTTGATTCTGACCGGCTCAAGGTTGACTCAGCCTTCCATCCTTCTGAGGTTGGTAAAATGAGGGCCCAGATTGTTGGGGGGGGGGTAATAGGCTGTCTCTGCAAATGCTTAGAGAGAGCTATAAAGCACAATGAAGCGGTATATAAGTTTAAGTCCTATTGCTATATGATGTTATTTCATCAAGAAATCCACACTGATTATTATACAGACATTTTAAATGAGGCATAATGAATAATACATAGTCCCCTCTCCCAGGAATTTTTACATTTTTTTCGCAATAAAAATAGTAGTGATGAGATTGAGAAGCCCTGCTCTAACTAGTAGCTCACTTACATATTTCTACTTAAGTATTTCCAGTATTGTGATTTAGTTTCAAATTTTTGGAATGGCATCTGTGATATAATTCTCATTAGCACTTTGGTTTGAAGTAATGTTTCTAGTCTGCCTCCCCATGGAGCTTACTAGCTTTGCTAGTAAGTCTAGAGAAAAGTTCTTCAAATATTCTGGTCCCAGGCTATTTAGAGCTTTATAGATAATAATCATCTCAAGTTAGTGTAGAAATAAAGCCAAAACAGAATCAGTGTTCAGTTCAAATACTAAATTCCAGAAAGCAGCCTAGCAGTCACATTTATTAGTACCTATAGTTCCTCATCTTTTAAAGGCAGCTTTATATTTATATCTATATCAAAAGATACAGTATTATTAAAGACCTCAATAATAATGAGCACATCTGACTTCTCCAGGAGAAAGAACTGTTATTTCAGTTGAAACAGCTGCACACGACAGAAGTGCAGAAAGAATATAGCCCACCCAGAACAAGCCATAGATCTATTCCTGTATCAGATTTTTTGTATATTAGCTATCTTTTATATTTCTTTGCCTCTTTATCCACTCATTGCTTGTTATTATATATGAAAATCATTGAGAAACCTGGATTGCTTTGTTCTTTTTTTACAGCTCCTTTGGAATGAAATAAAAGAAAAATATTTGCAGACCTCCAGTCTCTCATCCTGGATTCCACCTTGATATAGGTCATTGTAAATATTAAATAGAATATTCTGATTAAAAGATCTTTGTTATCCCATAAACTGAGGATGGGCAATTGTATGGTATGCTAAAGAGCATACAAAAAAAAAACTGAGCAGGGCAAAAGGATTAAAATGAAACCAAACAGCGCATGATTCCAGAGAAAATATAGGCATTATAATACAATGGAAGTCACAAGTGACTGGCCAATCTTTGTGACCTATTAATGAGCTCTTTTGTAGGATGGGCAAGAGTATTTTGTCTATGTAACAATATTTAAGTATTATTTTCCCAAAGTGAAGAATTGAAATAAAAGATAGAGGTAAAACCTTATTTATTTTGAATAAATAAATAAACCTTAGTTATTTTTACTTGTTCATCTTCAATGGTGATGTTCAAAGTTGCATATCTCGGCTAATGGTACTCAAATCAAATAGCAAGAATTCAAGGCTGACAATTAGAAATAGTAGTGAACTCATCATACTAAGCCATAGACTTTAGGAGTACAGATTTGCATTTATACAAAACCCTTACTGGCAATCCAGATTCAAGGGCAAGATAATTTATGTTGCTAAATGCAGGGGACGGTTAAGATTTCCAAAGAGACTGGTTTGTTTGTCAAATTCATAGGACCGCCCGTCTCAGAATAAATGACTCTGGGCAACCTGCAAAAAAAAAAAGTATAAAACAACAAACATGTCAAACAGAGTCATATTCTCTTCTTTAGCTTGAAGCAAGATATGGAGTATGTATGGTTGGGTTGTCACAGAGAGTTAGTAATGAAGTATAACACAATCAGGAGAGTTCTTAAATAAATAAACATCTATCCTGTGTCTGGGCAAGCTTGCACTGATCAGCCCTAATTTGTAGAGCTAGACTATGCTAGGCCCTTTTCTACTTTTGAGTAGACAAGCCTAGATCCAGTATAACTTCATACTTTTCTTTTTCTTCCTTCCAATTTTCTACAGCAGGTTGTAGCATTTTGTGGTATGCGTGGATAAGGCTCTGATGCAATATCTAGGTCCAGGTCCAGTAGCATCCATTATCCTATGAAGAATAATACTGTATGAATAGTTTATTATAGAATCTTGAACATAGATAATTATTTAGAAATATTTACCAATATAATTGAATTTGTGTATGGCTCCAAACATGTTGGAGGATTTGAGGAACCCAGCATGAGATTGCTTCTTTGATGGACTAAGCAGACATTTCTCTTTCTTTATGGAGCTCTAGAACAGTGCTGAACTGCTTAGATAAAGGACCATATGTCTTCCTTAAAAAACATGGTCCTCTAGTTCAGAGGTCCTCAACCTTTTGGGCACCAGGGACCAGTTCTGTAGAGAAAGGTTTTTCCATGGACTAGAGAGAGTGTGGTTTTGTGTGTTGATTGCATCCCATGGATAGGGCTTTGCTTGTTTGTGCAGACTGGTTGCTGGCATGCTGTAGCCCGGTACCAGTCCACGGACCGGGAGTTGGGGACCCGTGCTCTAGTTGAATCATCAACTATAGCCTTTCTTGGCTAAAAAAGTGTGCTTGATCAACAGTTTGTTGAGAATGAGTTGGTTCTCATGGCAGATTAAATTGTAATTCTCAGTTTAAGTCTTGAAAATTTCAGTTGCATAGTTGGCTGTTTTTTAATGTCACTTTAGATATTCACTGGATTTTCATTATCATTATCCCAGATCATCACTGGGATTCATTTGGATTATCACCCAATGCAACAAAAAGAATGAGAAAGCATTGGTGTCATCTAATGGCCATCTGATCTTTGCCATTCAAATTTGGTGACTCTACATTCCGAATGATCCATTCTGTTGAAACAAAGGACAAAACTGTAGCAAATGTAAAGCTGGGTGATGTAAAATGTACTGCAGGTTCTAGTTTTGGATAAGAGATGGTAATTCAAATGTATGATATAACAGAAAAAAATGACATTTGTCAGTTTGCAGAAATATAAAAAAACTATTACAATATATAAAATATTCTTGTGGAATAAGAAGGGCAAGCTTCATGACCACATGAGACCATGTATACATGGTTAAAAAAGAAGAAATGAAGATTCAACATGTGGTTATTTTGGTTGCAATCCTGTGCATGCTTTCCTGGGAAAAAGCTCTGCCATGATTAGTGAAATATGAGGGATCATATTAACAGCATCACATTCAGTGTATGCATGTATTAGTAGAGATGTGGAAAAATGTAATTGCTGCCATTTTCTGGTCATCCTGTTTTTTCTGCTCAGATCTGCATTGAATTACCCCTTCACTTTTTCTTTTCTTCATTCAGTTTAATACCCCTCATTTTTCTCTTTCAAGTGTAATTACATTTCCTTCTTGCTCAGTCTCCATATTCATTTTTCTTTTTATTGTTTTTTCTGGAAGGAGCACATGTGTTTCTGTGTATGAGTAAGTGTTTGTAATAAATATAGAGAAATTAGGATAGGGAGAAAGAGATAAATCAGTTTTTTAAATGCAATTTTAACCAATAGCTCTTAATTCAATTATTATAAATTTACTTTTCACAGACTTTTTTGGAAATATGGTTTCTTGAAAAAGAGGAGTAAGTTTGGAATTGGAGATGGTTGGAATTAGCAATTCTAAATGGATTAGATGAAGAAGTTAGGAATTGCATTTAATTTCTGTCTGTGTTTGTATCATTGCTTTCTGTCTGTTCTTTTAATCATGTTAATTCAGAACCATCTTTCCTTTCTATAAATACGGTAAAATTGTGCTCATCAGAGTGTTCTTCAGAGATTTAGCTGGTACAAATTACCAGCAAACCTGATGATGTTGATGATTGAATAATGGCTAATTTATTTACTATAGTTTATGAAGGTTTCCTATTTTTCATGACTGCATAATCGTGATAATTATACTCATTATTAGAACAGCAATAATCAAGGTGATATCACTGAATCACTTTCAGCCATAATAGGTGACCATTATATCACTGCAGCTTTCAAATTATTTAAAGCCAAGCCAATAATATAATTTCTCTGTGGTGCAGAGAAATTATAGCTGGACCTCTTTTTCAATTCTGTACCTTTAGAGCCTGTACAATCAAAAATTTTAAGAGGTCTTCAAATCCCTGTGTTTCTAATGCCACCTTGCAACTAAACAAGTTCAGATCACTAGAACTGAATTACATACCAGAGTTCTGAAGGAGCTGGCAGATATGATCTCGTAGCCACTGAATCATATCTTACTTAGAGCACTGGGAACTCTCACAGAACTGGAAAAGAGCTGATGTGGTTTCCATCTTCAAAAAAGGGAAAAATAGATCCAGGAAGCTGACATCAATACCTGGGAACATCCTGGAAAAGATAATCAAACAACAGATCTGTGAACACCTAGAAGCAAGCCAAGCTATAACCAGAAGCCAATATGGGTTGTCAAAACAGATCATGCCAAACAAATATTATTTCATTCTTTGACAAAGTGACTAAATTAATGGACCAGTGAATGCTGTTGACATTGTATGCTTGGATTTGGCAAAGTAGACCACAACCTACTTCTTGGTAAGCTAGAAAAATGTGGGATAGACAGCATAATCAACATATGGATTTGTAAGTGTCTGTCAAACTGTATTCAATGTGTAGTAGTTAATGGAAATACATCTACATGGAGGGAAGTAAGGAATGGGATACCCCAAGGTTCTGTCTTAGGCCCAGTACTCTTCATCATTTTCATAAAATGATTTAGATGAGGGAATAGAAGGAGAACTCATCAAATTTGCAAACAACCATGCTGGCACAAATAGCCAACACCCCAAAAGCAATGCTCAAGATCCAGATGGATCTCGACAGACTTGAACACTGGGCCCTTTCTACCAAAATAAAATTTAATGGAAAGAAAAGTAAGATTTTTACACTCAGGTAAGAAAAAACAAATATACAATAAGAGTAACTGCGAGAGGATCTTGGAGTTCTAGTGGACAATCATTTAAAAATGAGCCACAGTGTGCTGCAGCCTCCAAAAAAGCCAATGCTATCCTAGACTGCATTAACAGAGGGATAGAATCAATATCACATGAAGTGTCAGTACCACTTTATAATGCCTTGGTACTACCACACTTGGAATACTGCATCCAGCCTTGGTCACCACAATATAAAAAAGATGTTGAGACTTTGGAAAAGAGTACAGAGAAGAGCAACAAAGATGCTTACGGGGCTGGAAACTAAAATATATGAAGAATGGTTGCAGGAATTGGATATGTCTAGTCTAGTGAAAAGAAGGACTGGGGTGACATGATACCAATGTTCCAATATTTGAGGAGCTGTCGCAAAGAAAAGGGGGTCAACCTATTTTACAAAGCTAGACAAAAGCAGTGGGTGGAAACTAATCAAGGAGAAAAGCAATCTAGAACTAAGGAGAAATTTCCTGAAAGTGAGAACAATTAACCAGTAGAATGGTTTGCCTTCAGAGGTTGTGGATCCTCCATCACAGGAGGCTTTTAAGAAGGGATTGGACAGCCATTTGTCTGGAATGGTATAAGGTCTTTTGCTTGAGCCTTGGCTAGAAGACCTCCAAGGTCCCTTCCCACTCTTGTTATTCTGTTAAGAAATAGGCTTTGTGAATTGTTATAATCAACTCCTGGCTTAGATCAGGCGTTTCAACCTGTGGTACGGGTACCACCTGTGGTACATTGGCACCTGACAGGTGGTACACGACCATCCTAGAAAAATGGTAGCAGGGGAAGGGAATGAGCTGAACCAGTGGCAGCACCGCACAAGCCTGAGCGAAAGATGGCTGGAGCTGCAGGGCTGTCAGGACTCAGTGGAAGCGCCAGGATCAGTGCTTCTTCGGGGCTGTCAGGGCTCAGTGGAAGCACCAGGATCAGCACCAGATTCCAGCTGGAGCTCGGCACTGATCCTGGCGCTTCTGCTGAGCCCAGAAGAAGCACCAATCAGCTGGAAAGCAGCACTGATCCTGGCATTTCTGCTGTGCCCAGAAGAAGCGCCGATCAGCTGGAATGTTGCAGCATCTCCAGGGTCTTGTGATTTACATTCAGACTGATTGGCAACTGATTCATATTTATGATGGTCACAGTGTCCCAGGGTCATGTGAAGTGACCAAAACCTGCTGCAACCACCCAGCAGATGGGGGGAATAAAACCAAACACCCCCACCCCACCCCCGCTGCCAATCCTCAACAGAAATGCTCACAACAATGAAAACCTCGGATAGGAGGAAGAGCGCTGCCGGGCGGGCAGGCAGGTGTCTTGCTCGATTGTGGCTTGGGGGGGGGCACTTTTTCCAGTGCCATTGTAACTTCGAACAGTCACTAAGTGAACTGTTGTAAGTCGAGGACTACCTGTACTTTATCACTTTTTCCCCTTTGTTTTGGTCATCAAGTTTTTGACACCTTGCTAGGCAACTGGTGGTACTTGGATATTGCCATATCCTAAAAGTGGTACAATGGGTGAAAAGATTGAAAAGCCCTGGCTTAGATTATCTTTCTTTCCCCTTGGCATCGCACTAGTAACTACAGGTAGTCCTTGACTTATAAACTATTGCTTAGCAACCATTCAAAGCTATGATGGACTTTCCAAAATGTATTTACAGCCCAATTTAAAACTTACAATGGTCTTGCAAGCCCCCTTTTGGTTACATGATTGTATTTTGGGAGCTTGGCAACTGGCTCAGCTTTATGGCTATTTGTAGTTTCCCATGGTCACATAACTCTGATTTTTGATGGTTTTTTAATGGTTTTTGGCCTGAATTTCTGATTTTTGGCAAATAAACATCTATTGTATAAAACAGATTTATTTAAGGACCACAGAGGTCACTTAATGACTGCCACATTTATTTAACAATAACCACAATAAAAGGTCATAAAATCAAGCACAGTCACATGATGACCCACTTGTTGCTGCAATGATTTATGATTGTAATTCTGGGCTCAATTATAATCGAGAACTATTTATATGGGCAATGATTTTTAATCTACATGGAAACAGGTAGGGGCAGTTGAAATCTCATCCTTGGGCTTCTCTCCTGGTCTTTTGTTCAGCATGGAGTATGATCATGCCAAATGATATGTAGCAGAGTGTCAGCTGAATCTAGCCAAGACACAAAATGTTTCTACTGATTAATCCAACAGTCTTCCTCATTCCATACCTTACTGAATTAAAAGTACCTAAACACAGAGGCTTCTGGTTTTGTGCAGTTAGTGCAACAGCCAAGGGATTTCTCTCTGTTTGGGGACCCTAAATGGGCCAAAAGCCACCCTAAAGAGGTGGTGAAGGAGAATAGCCCCGCCGGTCATGGAAAGATGGTGGTCAATCCGGATGTCCAGGGAAAGCTCTCCAGAAACCAGCAGAAGAAAAACTAGCATCATTCATGAGTCTATCCCAAGCTGCATGCAGCCAAAGCCAAAATTAAATTAATTAATTTAATTATGATTAAATGTTATGTTATGATTCTCCTGGCAAAAGATTATTGATGGAAATAAATGGTAATTTGTTTTGAAAACTGAAACATGAACTGGTGCTGACATCTAGTGGTGGATGAAAATACTGCTTTCAATATACAGCCCAGAAAAAAATTATTATTGTAATCTTCAAAGCTTTAACTAAACAAGGACAGCTGCAATAAAAGAAAAGAAAACATTGTGAACTATCTACAAAGCAAGAACTATAAAACCTAGAAAAAAAATTGACCTTACTGGATTATAAATACTTTTTAAACTGTCACTTTAAAGCAGTTGGCAGAGAAAGGAAAACTTTGAATTTTGGTCATTATGGAGCATCAGAGGTCTGCAGAAAGAACATATCAGGAAAAAATAAATAGTTCCCAGGAGGAAATGTATATTATGTTACAACAAATACAAATGACATTACTTTCAAACCATGAGGAAATTAAAAATAAATTTGAAAACTTAAATGAATACATTCTCAATTTAACATCACAACAAATAAATGATCAGAAAACAAAGAGAGAGAGAGATCAAGTAAAGCAGATAACTGAACATAAACCAGTGGAAAGAAACTTAGAGATGGAATTTAATAATGGAAGGAACCGTGATGTAATCCAGATGGAGAAAAGGTTCCAGAAATAATGATAACCTATAGGTCAAGATTCCAAGAACTTGAGAGAAAAAAAGGTGATGGGAGAAACTAAGAGAGAAAAAAAAGAAAAAGTTCTCTGAGGAATATTCCCACAAAAAAATACTCTAATTGACTTATCTTTTGTGCTGACAACAACATCTACAAAACTATGGGAAAATCTCAGGGTTCAATGGAACATACTGATTAGGAAAAATGTTTGGCAAAAAAGGGGGGTTAAAGTCAGAATTAAGAAATTAGATGACGGGACTTGTTTAATGGAATACTTAAAGACTAAGCACTTGTCTGAATATGGTTAAAGAAATAAAATTCTGAATACAAATAAATCTTAGCTTAGGAGGGATAGGCTCCTTAAGCAATACAGTGTTTTTTGCTTATGATATGAGAAATACGAAAATGTTTGGGATGATTTATATGAGGGAAATGTATTAAATACTTAAATATAATGGATTTTGGAGACTTGAATATGCTTAAAAATGAAGCATTGTTTATAAATGTATTCTAGTTTAAGAGGGATATGGTTTTTTTAGACAATATATTATTTCTCTCCTTTGTTCTTTGTGTTACAAAATACGAAAAATGTAAGTGTTGGGATGGCTCACATGAGGAAAAAAACTTCAATATATAAGTGTAATTAACTTTAAGAAAATTTTAACAGGTAAAAATGTTTTCTTTTGAATATTGAGGGGAAAATAAATTTAAATGAGAACTCTGAAAACAGGATCTATGATGAGGTGATCTAGATGATTAACTAGAAAAGAAGCTTAATAATGAGGTGGAGGATATTTGTAGATATTTAATTGTTATCTTCTAAAACTACCAAGAAATGTACTAATTTAAGGTTGATAAAAGAGAATATTATTGGAAGAAGAGAAAATCAAGGAAAGCTACTAGGTGGAATATGGAACTATAGAAACTAACTGTTATTATTTGTAAATACAAACCCAGACAACTCACTGTTTACCAAATATTGATGGTGATATGTAAAAAAACTCCAATAAAACATATTTTTTAAAAAATAAATAAAAACATCTAAACACAATAGAACCTGTACTCTGGCATAGTGTCATGTCCTGTCCTTAGCTGTCCTTTAAGGTCAATACAAGAAGATTCTTAACTCAAAGAGACAATGGCCTTGTAGCTTTGGAAATAGAAGAACAAAAGAGCATGTTCTTCTCCAGTGCCTGTACTGCAAATGTATTTACACATCACAATTATTACATAAATGACAGGATGCATAGGACAATTTTATGCTACATTATTGCTTTCACATACCAACCCTGTTGCAACATATAATGGTGGAATAGCAATCAAAATTCTAAAATGAGTTTGATGTATTAGAGTACTTTGTAACTTGATAGATATAGTCTTTCAGTTACTAACTTTTTATGTACCCTACACTCATCCAATACTAATGTATATATAAAAACAAGAATCTAAAAGAAGAGATAGCTCTTCTTTTAGATTCTTGTTTTTATATATACATTAGTTTTTAATTTTTTATAAGTTTTATAACTTCTAGTATTTTATAATCCATTTCACTCAGTAAGAATTAATCAGCCTCTTCCTTTGCTGTGTTACCTAATTAAATATACAGGGAATTATTATAACTTTTATAACTTCTAGTATTTTGTAATCCATTCCATTCAGTCAGAATAAATAAGCCTTTTCCTTTGCTATGTTACCAAATTAAATATGTAACATTAAGCAGTATTACAGGAGTACTGCACTGCCATAGGAAGTTGTAATAATCTGTGATCTGGTCAGTTGAACATTATAGTTTTATCAGTGGACCGGTAAATTACTCTCAACTGGGTCCTGAACTATTTTCATTGCATTTTTATATCACTTGATAGTAACATAGTACTAAGGATGATTATTTCTGAGCTCTGTCCGAGATGAGGCTGTCAGTCCTTTATTTAGGAGTCCAGCTAGCATTTTTTTTCTGAAATAGTCCCTGTGCCTTTCTCAAATTAAGCAACATAACTCAGCTTTTTTTTAAAAGGCTGAGTATTTTAACTTACAGGAATCATATAGAAACAATCAGAAATCAGTGTCAGAATCCAATTATATTTCATCTCTAGTTATTGACTATGGAAAACCCCATTTCTGCCCTCTCTGGATTCTGTCATACGATGAAGGGAAGGGGGGTGAACAAAGGGCTTTATGGCCCTCACTTCCTTTAGTACACTTCAAAAGGATTGGATGTGGATACCACCAAAAGGACTAAACATAACAATGGGGCCATCAGCTTTCATCTACTCCTCTCTGAAGTCTCCCGCCGGCAGTGAGGGAAAAGGGGGTGGAAATGTAACACCTGAATTGTCGCTGGAAAGATGGTGGGGTGGCATGGGGCTGCTGGGGATCCCTTAAAACCTTGAACCATAGGGCTTGGGCCCCAGGTTCTGTCTAGAAGACCTGCAACCATTTTATCTTAATAAAGGATGCCTGTTGGAAGAAAGATTCCAAGAGTTCTGTCTTCTTAAGATGCAAAGTGGGGTGGGTCCTTCCATTAGACAGGATCTGCAGAATTAGTCCACCTGGAAGGGAGAAACTTGCCGGGGGACCTTGGAAAAATTATCATGTCAGACGACAAAGCAAGAAAGGGAGAAAACTCCCCGAAAACGGAGCCGCTGCCCTGACTGAAACCCTGCCAGATGTTGGGTTCTGAGAGGTCAGATTCCTCAGGAGAAGACGTGGTGGAGACACAGGGCCACAAACCTCGGTGGTCAATGGGCGTTGGAAAGAAAGGCAAGTGGGAAAAGAAATCAAGAAAGGTGACCCTGAGATGGGGGGGCCAACCAACCAGAATGGAAGCAGGAAATGGAGAAATCCCTGCACGCAAGTGAAGAGGAAGGGAGCTCGGCACCCTACTCAGGCTGGATCCTAGAGAAAGCTATTGACCTGATGAAGAGAACTCTCAGCTCCCTAGGAGAGGAGAATTCTCAGCCCTACGGCCGCCCCAGCTCCTGGAGCTGCAAAGGGAGAGACACCGTGGGGGAAGTGGAACCTGCAGCCCTGGGGACATCTGCTGATCCAGTAGTACCCACTCCCCACCGACCCACAGATGGCGATCTGGATGGAAGACACTACCACCAACAATGAAGGCACCGGTCCATTCAAAGACTCCTGCCGCTGGACGTGAAATTCAAAGGGGAACCAACACGCTTGGGGTTTTTCCTAACACAAGTCCTCAGCTACATGGAGGAATACGGGCGGGACATCCCCAGCGACAAAGCCCGCATCCGGATCGTGCAATCTTCCCTGGACGGACCAGCTGCAGACTGGGTGGTGAACTTGCATGACTCCAATGCCCCAGAACTCAGCGACTTCAACCGTTTCATGTCCTCTCTGAGAAGATGATTTGAAGACCCCCTGGCTGATCGCAAAGCCCGTGAAAGGATAAAAACGACGAGGCAAGGCAAACGCCCAGTGGCTGAATATACACAAGAATTCCGGGCCATTGCCAACAAACTGAACTGGCCAGAAGACATCCTCCTTAGCCATTTCAAAGACGGACTAAATTATGACCTCTATGATGCTTGCCTGCCCCTAGGGGACCCACACCAACTTGAGGAATGGTACGTCTTGGCAGAGGAAGCAGAGATCGACATATTGAAGAGACACCGCCGAGGAAAACAATAGAGCCGCTCCCCACCTGAGTTGACACATGAACCAGTGAAACCATCAGCTACAGCCAAGAAGCAAATGGGGTGTTTCAAGTGCGGAAGAGAAGGGCATTGAGCTGTAGAATGCCACTCCAAAGCCCCCCAGCACAACCCAGACAGAACCCCAATCAGCAAATCCAGAAAGTCTTCAGCTAAGCCAAAAGAAACTGCCATGAGAATGATGGAAATTGCGGAACCCCCCACTCCTGCTCATCAGGGGGAAAGAACTCCAGCCTACACCGCAGGGCCAGTGGATGCTTCAGATGACAACTCGGAGGGCGAACCCCTGGTAAGTGGACACATCGCACCCATCCTCAAGACAGTGACTATATTAATTCCCCCCATGCCTGAAGCCGTGAAGGTGAAAGCCTTAATAGACTCTGGCTGCACCCGCTGCCTCATTAGCCCGACACTAGTGGGGAATCTGAGCATTCCGTCGAGGAGACTGGAACAACCAATCTCATTTGGCCAGTTAGATGGGTCCATAGCAGGGGGGGTGACAGCTACCCTAGCCACTTTACCAATACACCTCTCCCTGGGCAAACATGAGGAAAACATAACGTTTGTGATGACCCCAGGCATGGAATGCCCAATGATCCTAAGGATGGAATGGTTAAAAAATGGAATCCCTGGGTGAACTGGAGGACGGCAGAAATCAAATTTCCAAAGGGGGACCCTATGGACTTAAAATCCCAAGGGGGGCTACCAGAATCAAGAACAAAAAAAGCATCCATGGGAGAGGAAAAGGGACTACCAGAAATACCAGAGAAATACAGAGACCTTGCTGAAGTTTTCAGTGAGGCGAGGGCGGATGAGCTCCCCCCCCCCACCGACCCACAGACTGTGCCCTTGAATTCAAGCCTGGGGTAAAACTCCCGAAGCCCAGATTATACTGCATGAGCCCAAAGGAGGAGGAAATGGAAAGATTCATAAAGAAAAACCTAGAAAGGGGGTTCATTGAGCCAGCCAAGCCTAAAGTGACTGCTCCGGTCCTCTTTAGAGAGAAGGACGGCTCTTTATGCTTATGCGTGGATTATAGGGCCCTGAATACAATCAGTGAAAGCAACCTATACCCTCTGCCCTTCATAAAGGACATGTCACAACTCTCGAAAGGGAATTTTTTTTTCTAAACTAGACCTAAGGAAAGCTTATTATCGCATGAAAATTAGGGGATGAATGGAAGACCGCATTTAACTGCCCCATGGGATGCTATGAATTCAAAATCTTGCCATTTGGATTACAAGGGGGCCCACAGTATTTATGCAATTAATCAATGACGTTCTAAGGGAGCACCTATTTAAGGGGGTCCTGGTTTACTTAGATGACATTCTTATCTTCACCGAATCAAAAGAGGAACATGTCAAACCTTGTCAGAGTGGTTTTAAACAAACTGCGAGCCGCCCACCTATATGCCAAACTCTCAAAATGCAAATTCCATCAGGAAAGGATAGACTACCTAGGTTATTGCATATCCCCCCAGGGCATTGAAATGGACCCAGAGAAGGTCAGAGCAGTATTAGAATGGGCACCACCCCGCACAAGAAAGCTTTGCAAACTTTTACCGCCAATTCATCCCCTCATTTGCCCAGATAGCCCTGCTCCTCACGAACTTACTAAAAACGAAGGGAGCATCCTCAGTAAAACCTTGCCTGCCACTAACATGGACAATGGAGTGCCAAGCAGCGTTTGAGAGATTAAAGAGACTTTTCTCTGCCGAACCAGTACTGAGGCACCCAGACATGGATAGGCTCTTCGTAATACAGGCGGATGCAAGTGATGTGGCAGTGGGGGCTGTACTATTACAAGAAAACAATGAAGGGTTATTGCAACCCTGTGCATATACATCCAAGAAACTCACGGAAACAGAACAGCGCTGGCCCGTATGGGAGAAAGAGGCATACGGGATACGTTGGTCATTACTCATGTGGTGACAGTTCCTGGAAGGCAACAAAACCCCTTCCAGGTGTGGACTGACCACAAACATTTGGAAGCCCTGAAAACACCCAGGAAGCTCAACCCCAAGCAAGCCTGCTGGTCCCAGCATTTTCACCAGTTCCAATTTATGCTTAAGCATTTGCTGGGGGGAAAGAACTTCCTGGCAGATGCATTATCTTGCATGCCCCAATATAACAGCACATGAGCCACTGACTCTAAACCAATGATGGTAGAATCACAACTGGCAGTGCCAGTAACCACCAGAGCCCAAGCTAAATTAAAACCACAGCTGGGCAGCCAAACTGGAATTGAATTCCGGAAAAGTTTGGAAACAGATGAATGGTTCCAAAAAACAAAAATGTGTGCACAATGAGAGACAGGCTGCCTTGGGTGGGGGAAAGTTATATATACCAACAACCCAAAGAGTCACATTCATGCAGCTTTGCCACAACACAAAATCAGCAGGGCATTTTGGATTTGTAAAAACATTACACTTAATTAAACAGTAATTTTGGTGGCCATCAATAAAAAAGGACATAGAAAGTTACGTGGCCAGCTGCCCAAAGTGTGCAACTCCAAAGAGGTTACAAGAGAAATCGCCTGGACTGTTACAAACAGTGGCAAATCCCTCAGCTCCCTGGAGGGAAATAGCCATGGATTTTATAGTGGAGTTACCAGAAAGCAATGGAAACACTATTGTCTGGACGGTCACGGACTTGTTTTCCAAACAGATGCACTTTATCCCTTGCCAAAAGATTCCCACCGCAAAAGCCTTAGCGAAACTTTTCATCCAGCACATTTACAGATTGCATGGGGCACCCCAACGCATCATTTCTGATAGGGGAGTGCAATTTACGTCTGCATTTTGGAAGGAATTTTTATCCCTCTTAGGGACCACTCAGGGACTGACATCTAGCCATCATCCAGAGATGGATGATGGCTAGATGGACAAACAGAACGCTGTCATTCAGTACTTGAGCAATATTTAAGATGCTTTATTAATTTTCAACAGTCCGATTGGATGGACCTACTCCCTTTTGTAGAAGTTGCCTACAATAATGCAGTCCACTCCACCACAGGTTACACTCCTTTTCAAATAGCCACCGGTCAAAGTTTCAACCCCATGCTAGAATTAACCCCAAACGAATCGGAGATCCCATCACTGAAATAATGGATGTAACAATTACAAAACACCTGGACAATAGTTAGAAAAGCACTAGATGAAGCTAGACAGGCATACAAAGCACAAGCTGATAAAAAAAGTGTTGAGCTGACAATATTCATTATAGGAGAAATCTTGTACTTATCTACAAAATACCTAAAGTTCCTACAACCCTGTAAAAAACTTGGACCAAAATATATAGGGCCTTTTCTAATTAAAAGAATCATAAACCCAGTAACAGTAGAATTAGAATTACCAAAAAATCTCAGGCAAATACACCCAATTTTTCATTTCAGCTTGCTGAAAAGAGAGCATCAGTCATCGTTACAGCCAAAAATTCCACCACCAACACCTCCAATCCTGGAGGGCGAACAACACTTCGAAATAAAGAAATCCTAGACTCTAGGAGATATCATGGAGCGACTCAGTACCTAGTAGCATGGAAACACCTCCCTGCCTCACAAAATGAGTGGGTCCATAAACGTCATGTCAGACCCCCAAAGCTATTAAAGAAGTTTCACACAGAGTATCCTAACAAGCTTGACTAACTTTTATACCTGTTTTGTTTTCTTTCAGGGGGATCTATCTTATTTTTAAGGAGGCAGGATGTCAGAATCCAATTATATTTCATCTCTAGTTATCGACTATTGAAAACCCCATTTCTGTGTATAAGACGCTAAGAAAAAGACGCAGGCATGTCTTGAGCAGAGGTTTGAAGCTGCAGGACACAGCTTGACAAACTCTGAGTTTATTGCTTCTTATATATTGTTACATACATAGGCTTTACCATTAAATGCTGACAAAGGTTTCTTCATTGGAAAATGTCTTCATGTAAGCAACTATCTTCTAGTAACACATTACATGGTCAAAGATCAGGTAAGAACAAATACAGGTAGATGAAAACAGAAGGAACTAACAAAGACAGAAAGAGATAGGAAGTAACTTAAGCTTATTATTTATTTAGGTAGGTAAGGCATTAAGTCAAAAGGGTATGACCTTCTGGCTGCTTCACTGGGACAAAGGGTATCAAAAGGTTATGAGGTTTGGGGGGGGGAAGCATGGCAGTTTGCTGCATGTGCACTTCTCCCCACATTTCTGCCCTCTCTGGATTCTGTCATACAATGAAGGGAAGGGGGGTGAACAAAGGGGCTTTATGGCCCTCACTTCCTTCAGTACACTTCAAAGGGACTGGATGTGGATACCACCAAAAGGACTAAACATAACAATGGAGCCATCAGCTTTCATCTACTCCTCTCTGAAGTCTCCCTTCCGCTGGCAGTGAGGGAAAAGGGAGTGGAAATGTAACGCCTGGGATTGTTGCTGGAAAGATGGTGGAGGGTGGGGTGGGGCTTCTGGGGATCCCTTAAAACCTTGAACCATAGGGCTTGGGCCCCAGGTCCTGTCTAGAAGACCTGCAACCATTTTCTCTTAATAAAGGATGCCTGTTGGAAGAAATATTCCAAGAGTTCTGTCTTCTTAAGATACAAAGTGGGGTAGTTTGGAATGTGACAACAGTATTAAGAAATACTGAATCTTGACTGGTAAGGTTTATCCTAGGCATGATTATTGCTAATTGAAAACTTGCTTAACTTAACAAATAAAAATATACTCCTTCTTGAGGGATGGGATTTATTATATGGATGGCATGCATATTTAATTTATAATAAAAAAGTAGATCAGGTTTTTAAATCTCATATTTTAAGAAACTCTTTATTACGTGTCTGGAAGAAATATTATTATAAGTTAAACTATAAAATTCTAATTTGGGGGATTCCTGGACACATGATAGAAGGGGTATCTAGGGGTGTGAATTTGGATAGGATTTCTTATAAGGAATTACTTAGTTTGGTAGGGAAGAATTGGCAATTAAAATCTTTAGCTGAGTTGAAGCAAGAAAATATTGTACACTCTTGGTTTCAGTATAATCAATTGTTAGTTAGGTGGAGTTTAGATCAAAAGGTTGGTATTACTTTAGATGATGTGAATTTGGTAAAAAGATTAAAGATCAAACTCGAGCTCATATAAAGAGAATTTATAATGTTCTAATAGAATTGGATTCTGAAATGGAGTTAGTTAAAGACTGTATGGTAAAATGGGCTCAAAATATTCAAGAGCCAATTCTATTGGACACATGGGAGAGAATTTGGGTTAGAAATGTAAAATTTACTCAAGCTCAAAATTTAAGAGTAAATTTTTATAAAATGTTTTATAGGTGGCATTTGGATCCTCAAAAGCTGTCCTGTATGTATCCTAATTTACAGCCCAAATGTTGGAGATGTGGAAGCTTAGATGCAACTTATTTTCATATTTGGTGGACTTGTAGAAATATAAAAGCTTTTTGGATTAAGATTTGGTGGAACATTCAAAAGATTTTTAAGAGAAAGATAAAGTTTAAGCCACAATTATTTTTGTTAGGTGTTATTGTAGATTTTGATGTTAAAGAAATTAATTTGATGTTGAATCTTATAACAGCTGCAAGATTATTGGTGGGGCAATATTGGAAGAAAGATTCTTTGCCTGCTATGGAAGAATGGATACTCAAGGTGTCTAATTTAGCAGAAATGGCAAAAATTTCCGCTTATTTGAAGGACTACTCACAAGAAAGATATATTTCGATTTGGAGAAGATGGATAGATTATATTCAGAATAAATATGAGACTAAAAAGTATTATCTAGCTTATGAGTAAATTTTAGATTATTATTAATAGTTTAATATGGTAGAACTTATATTAGTCTTAGTTTTATGGTTTAATTATATTATTATTTTCGTATTTAATTTGTTAATATTTATTTTGAAAAGGAGTTAAAGTATGTTATGGATTTGATTTTTTGTATAGTTGGGTAATGTTAGTTAGATTTTGATTGTTTATTTGTAACCCTGTAATCAGCTCTGGGAAGTGGGGAAGGGGGGCAAGGATTTGGGGTATATAATGTATAAAATCTTTAAAACTTTTAATAAAAAAAACAGTATTAAGAAATGAACAAAAAGAATATATTACCAAATAAATGCATAAAACAACCAAGAACTAGCATGGTTCTGTATAAAATGTGAAAAGGGGATTAAATCATCCCATGGATATTACCCAGACTGCTTTATTTTGTGGTTAATGTCAAGATAAGCTAAGGAGTGGGAGATAAGTACAATAGGATGTGTGTGCTCAGAAACAATTTCCTGAAAAATTCCTTTTCCTGTTTGTTTGTCTAGCAGCTAGACAGAGTGTCAAACTGGTGGCCCGTGGGCCAGATGTGTCACACACAAGCCATGCCCACCCTGACTCCACAAAGGCAAAAACATGATACATCACAATGCATCACGTGACGCGATTGAGTTTTGACACCCAAGATCTAGGTGGTGGTAGGGCAGTTCTTATACTTGGCTCCTGGCACTTCTGGCTAATCTCAGACACCTTGGCAGGTCTGTGCTGCTGTCCTTTATTCATCTGAGCATGCTGCTTAGTGTGATCTGTGAAGGTTGAAGGATGAAGTACTCTTGTCTTTTGCAATGAGTCTTGTCTAGATGCAGCTTCTTTCTCCTATAAAAGCCTGCAGATCATTGGCCTCCTCCATTAGTTTTTAGAAAAACATTAACAACAGTTCATCCAAAGTGAATCAAACTGGCTAGCTAACATCTTTTATTCTTACAGAATAAAAGTATTAATAAAATTTGTTTGGATATTTTTTAATTATCCCTTATATTTTCTGCAATATTGAGGTGAATTAACACTTTAAAATTACTTTATTTTACAATTGTCACAAGTCACTATGTTAATGTGATCACATTATTGAATATTTCTTTATTTCTTTATTTTTAGAGGTTGCAGTACTTTTAGAATTTATTATAATCCATAGCACAACACTATCATCACCATGACTAATATGATGGATTGATAGCATTGGAAATTGCTTAATTTCACTGAAAACTTTGTCAAGAAAATAGTTTCTTCTTGCAGTATTTCATTTTTCTCAGAATGTGTTCTCATTAAGCACTAATTTCTGTGCTGTCAATTGCAAAAAAAAAAAAAAAAACCAACTGCCAATATTATTAATTAGGTATATTTAGCCTTTTACTAAATTTCTGGCTTTCTTTGTATCTGTTTTGAGTGCAATATCTATTATTTTATCTTTTATTTTTCCTAACAAAGTCTTGATTATTTCTCAATATTTATTTCATTATGAATCATTCAACTTTTCAAAGGAAATAATTTTGCATTAGTCTGTTATATATTAAGTTTTTGACAGTGTTCTTGTTTCAAAGCTTTAGTAATATCACACTGCAACCAGTGCAATATAAAAAAGATGTTGAGATTCTGGAAAGAGTGCAGAAAAGAGCAACAAGAATCATTAGGGAGTTGGAGGCTAAAATATATGAAGAACGTTTACAGGAATTGAGTATGTCTAGTCTAATGACTAGAAAACTGGTCGGTCCTAGAAGAGATCAACCCCAACTGCTCTTTGGAAGGCCAGATCCTGAAGTTGAAGCTCAAATACTTTGGCCACCTAATGAGAAGGAAGGACTCACTGGAGAAGGGCCTAATGCTGGGAAAGATTGAGGACAATAGAAGAAGGGGACGACAGAGAATGAGGTGGCTGGATGGAGTCACTGAAGCAGTAGGCGTGAGCTTAAATGGACTCCAGAAGATGGTAGAGGACAGGAAGACCTGGAGGAACATTGTCCATGGGGTCATGAATGATCGGACACAACTTTGCAACTAACAACAACAACAGCAAGTCTAATGAAAAGAAGGAGTAGGGGAGACATTATAGCAGTGTTCCAATATTTGAGGGGATCCTACAAAGATGAGGAGGTCAAACTATTTTCTAAACCACCAAAAGGCAAGATAAGATATAATGAATGGAAACTAACCAAGGAGAGAAGCACACTTGTTCTGGAGTTTGTCCACTTGATTGTGGTCTCTATTTGTTTTACACTTCTACCAATGCATAAGTGACAAAGGGTTTTGTGTTTCAGCTGGCTTGTCTCAAAACTTGATGCTGATTAGGCTGAAATGTTATGTTTCTTATATTAGCAATCTAAAAGTAATTCAAATTCAATTAAAAATTAGCATTTTGTTATTTTCTTATTGCTTATATTTAGCCAGATATTTACTTATAAGTAATAAATATAAAACATAGTTATAATTCAAAAACAAATATTATTTGATAGTATTTCCCAAATACAAAATCTACCATAATGCAAAGACACATCTAAATAAAAATGATGAAGCCTTTGAAACACAGCAATACAAAGGGAAAAAAATATTCTTGTTTTATTTCTTTGGACATAGGTTTCATTAGAAGATGTAAGAAAATTGGTAAGGCACTGGTTTAAAAAATAATAATCAAGAGACAATGCAAAATGTTTCAACTTTAATATTTAATGGTTAAACTTCAAACTTCAAACAAAGGCTAAATCTATATATTTGAGAATAGAATAGAGCTGGAAGGGACCTTGAAGGTCTTCTAGTCCAACCCCCTGCTCACGCAGGAGAATCTATATACCATCTCAGACAAGTGACTGTCTAGCCTCTTCTTAAAAATCTCCAATGATGGAGCGGCCACAATTTCTGAAGGCAAGCTGTTCCATTGGTTAATTGTCCTTATTGTCAGGAAGTTTCTCCTTAATTCCAGGTTGCTTCTCTCTTTGATCAGCTTCCAACCATTATTTCTTGTCCTGCCCTCTGGTGCTTTGGTGAATGCCTACTTAACTATGTATTCTTCAATAAATCAGATGGGTCCAGAAAAAAAATCATAATGAGCAAATGCAATTACTGATGTGATTAACTAAACAGGATAGTAAATCTGTTACACAATAGCTGCCTATGAAAATAGAATTGATTGTCAAATAATATTACTACTACTATTGTTATCCTTATTTGCAATATCCATGTTTGATGTGAAACTTTCCTATATGCATCAAAGCAACTTACTGACTCCATCCTTTGTCATTTCACTATGTATACTAGAAACCATTAATTTAAATATCACTCATTTTAAGTAATAACTACGTCTGAAGGGGTAAACAATAATATGCCATGAAATCTATGCTATGCTTACACAGAAGGGAAACAATAGGAGAAATGTGTACATTACTTTACTACTTGAACATCTGCAATAAAGTTCCTTAGATTATTTCTTACTTTCACCAGACTCTCAAAGTGGACATGTTTCTATTTTAATTTGAGTTTATCTATTCATATTTTCAAAATTAATATCAGAAATAGTTTCTAAATTAATAAAGATGTTACCCTTTTTATTCCAGTTTACATGCAGATATATCATTACCACTCATAACAAAAGTGCTTTGTTTCCAACTCACAGATTAGAACACCACCATCTGTACCAATTTCCATTAGAAGATGTCCTAAACATAGAAGAATTACATTATGATGTTTCTTTGCTATTAATTTCTTTCTCCAATAAGCTATCAAAAATAGTTGTAGATTTGCTGAGAAAGTGGCAATGATTCAGATGATTCTTTTTCTATAACACAAGATAAGTTTTTCTAACTTCAGAAATCCCCCCTCCTCCCTCCCTGTTTCTCTCTTTCTCTCCTTCTACTGCTAAAGGAAGGCATTGCTTAACCTCTTGCTGCCACAGCAAATGTTGTCTGGATTATTATTGAAGCCAACTTTTCTTTATTTCTGAATGTATCCAAAATTAGATAATGGGGGGAATTGAGACCACCTTGTAAATACTTACATGTTGTTGAGGAACATTATTGTCCCACACTAAATAATTTAATAAACACTACTCTATAATTGCATTTAGATGCAGTAACCTTAAATTGAACAATCACTTATCATATATGGTGTATACAGGATCACAAATCTCAAAATCCAAGTGACAATTATTGATCAGTTTTCAGCCATTCAGTTTGCTAGACAATTATCCCATCCATAAATAAAAAATAGAAGTTGACAGATCTGTTAACAGGAAATCAGTAGGGGCGGGAAACATTAAAAGTGTTTGCATTAAAATTCACCAAGAATGTTACCTTTTAGGGGAAGATTTACATAACTTTTCCTTCATCACTTGTTTTTGAAGGCAAATATTACAATCAAGATCAAATATTAAAATAACCCAATTGTTATGCTAGCTATTTAATATTTACTAAATTCCACTCCATTAAAAATCCCATCATGTGTCATCATAATCTCATTAAGATTTATAATTAGTGTATTAATTATTACAAATAAATAGTATTGTTTGTCCTTGGGTATAATTTATAATTTGCAAAATAATATTTCAGTTTCATGTATGTAATTTATATTATTGAAACATTTGATTTTTCTATATAGCTATAAATACACACCACCTAGTCATATTCATTCATATAAATATGTATCAATAGAAAATAATGTATATGATGTACATGTATATCAATAGAAAACGAATTTAAACTGAAATATATTGATGCATGATATTTATAATTATTAGCGACACAAACCAAGCCAATGCTTTGAGAAATATGCTAAATTGAGCTATTGCATATTTCAAGCAGATGCTTCTCACTGGAATTTCATCAAATAATGATTTCTTTGAGGGGAAAACAGAGAGAGAAATGAAGAGCTATAGTTTGTTGCTAGGCAACTCCACCCGTACATTTCTTCTGTGTTATCTGGAAACAAAAT
This sequence comes from Crotalus tigris, assembly GCF_016545835.1. NCBI lineage: Eukaryota > Metazoa > Chordata > Lepidosauria > Squamata > Viperidae > Crotalus > Crotalus tigris. The sequence goes on along the minus strand of NW_024097086.1, from coordinate 667,833 downwards.
ATAAATCTGTTGCTTGACAGTGGCATTGTACTCAGGATTAGATCAACTGAAGCATAAAGCGGAATAAGGTATTTGCCTTAGGCAGGATAGTAATTTGTTATTATCTTATGTCATTTATTATTATTGTATCTTTCCTGTCAGAGAGGAAAATCAATGCTTGTTGGATTGTTTTTTTCTTTTCCGCTTTAGCTGGCAAGATAACTTCTTCAGCCTTTGGTATTATATTAATATTTTATTTGTTATATCTGATTTATATATCCCATTTATATACCACTTTTCCACAGTAGGTCTAGGAGTGTGGGGTATGTTTCTCTACAACATCAGAGAGAAATCTCCAAAATCACCCTGTGTGCTTTTGTGGCTAAGAGTGAATTTATTGTAGGCCTCCCCAATCCTAATTCAGCACTTTAACCATTCAGGTTCTGTCCTTTTAGACAGGTCTTAAGCTAGCCCTGTAGTTTTTGAACGTTTCCTGGGACAGCAATAGTTCTAGGATTAGCAAGCCTAACCAGATCCAAAATTAAGTCATTTAATTAGCTATTTTAATCCATCTACCAGTCACTTCTTTTTGTTTTGAAAGATGAGATCATGAATCCTGATCCTAAAGTCCCAGACTTTTTGGTCTACTAAGATTGTGTAATAATTTTTATCTAGCTCTAAATTGAAGAACTAGAAGCTGCCAGCCATCTTATAAATAATTTTAAGATAAAAGAACATATATCTTGTGTCTCACTTGTTTCTGCCATGTTGAAACTCTGCTCTCAAGTCCTTTATTTCTTCCTTGGTGTGTCTTGCTATATTATGTCTGCCTGGTCATGTTTCTTTAACTCTACCCTCCAACCATGCCAAAGTGTTTCTAATTCCATTTGTGAAACATTGGAATGAGTATACCAGGGCACTAAGGACTGAGAAGAAAACTTCATTAACTGCATGTTAAGCTAACAAACTTAATTATCACATTTTACTTTTTATATGATAGGTCTATATTAGTAATATTATATGAACTGATATTAGAATTAGTAGTCTGAGTTTGATATAGTCTAGGACAAAATGTAAAATATCCTTTTATCAAGGCCATTTAAAATTGTGAAATTTCAATTGATAAATTATATTATTGTTTATATTATATAGTATTTCAAAGTTGTTTAGAATGTTGGGATTAGTCAACAATATATGCTTACTAAATAAACAATTCTTGCACAATGTGTGCATTAGGAAAGGTGTATACTATTGGAATACATTAATAGATATATGCACAAACATGAACAGAATTTTTTTTAAAAAATCAGCTTGACAAAGATACAGATTGAAAAATAAAAACAAATTGAACAATGAAAAGTTGGATTAATTCTTATTTCAATTAAAGAGAATACTGAATTTTCAATAATCTTTCTCTCGCTCTTCCCTTCTTTATTAAATGATCTTGGCGAATGAAGAAACACATATTTTGATGTGTTTCTTATGATGTGCATATTAAGAAGACAGAACTCTTGGAATAATTCTTCCAACAGGCATCCTTTATTAAGAAAAAATGCTTGCAGGCGTTCCAGACAGGACTTGGGGTCCAAGCTCTCCCATTCAAGGTTTTAAGGGGTTCCCCGGTAGCCCCACCCAATCACCCCCCTCTTCCAGCGACAGTCTCAGACATTTCACTCCAGCCCCTTTTCCTTACTACCGGCTGGATGGAGACTTCAAAGAAAACTACATGAAAGGTAATAGCCCCATTCTTATGGTTAGTTCTTTTGGCAATACACAGATCCAGTTCCTTTGAAGTGTACCGAAGGAAGTGAGGGCCATAAAGCCCCTTTGTTCACCCCCTTCCCTTCATCATATGGCAGAATCCATAGAAGGCAGAAATGGGGTTTTTTTATAATTGATAACTAGAGATGAAATATAATTGGATTCTGACATCCTGCCCCTCAAAAATACGACAGATCCACCTGAAAGAAAAGAAAACAGGTATAAAAGTTAGTCAGGCTTGTTAGGGTATTCTGTGTGAAACTTCTTTAATAGCTTCGGGGCTCTGACATGACGTTTATGGACCCACTCGTTTTGTGAGGGAGGGAGGTGTTTCCAGGCAATTAGGTACTGAGTCGCTCCATGATATCTCCTAGAGTCAAGGATTTCCTTTATCTCGAAGTGTTGTTCGCCCTCCACCATGATTGGAGGTGGTGGAGGAGATTTTTGGCCATAAAGGTGACTGATGCTCTCTTTTCAGCAAGCTGCAATGAAAAGTTGGGTGTATTTGCCTGAGATTTTTGGGTAGTTCTAATTCTACTGTTACTGGGTTTATGATTCTTTTAATTGGAAAAGGCCCTATATATTTTGGTCCAAGTTTTTTACAGGGCTGTAGGGACTTTAGGTATTTTGTAGATAAGTACACCATTTCTCCTATAATGAATGGTGTAGGCTCAACCCTTTTTTTATCGGCTTGTGCTTTGTATGCCTGCCTAGCTTCATCTAGTGCTTTTCTAACTATTGGCCAGGTGTTTTGTAAATTTTTCATCCATTCTTTCAGTGATGGGATCGCTGGTTCCTGTAGGGTTAATTCTGGCATGGGGTTGAAACTTTGACCGGTGGCTATTTGAAAAGGAGTGTAACCTGTGGTGGAGTGGACTGCATTATTGTAGGCAACTTCTGCAAAAGGGAGTAAGTCCGCCCAGTCAGTCTATTGGAAATTAAGAAAACATCTTAGATATTTCTCAAGTACTGAATGACAACGTTCTGTTTGTCCATCTCCTTGTGGATGATGGCTAGATGTCAGTCCCTGAGTTGTCCCTAAGAGGGATAAAAATTCCTTCCAAAATGCAGACGTAAATTGCACTCCCCTATCAGAGATGATGCATTGGGGTGCCCCGTGCAATCTGTAAATGTGCTGGACGAAAAGTTTTGCTAAGGCCTTTGCAGTGGGAATCTTTTGGCAAGGGATAAAGTGCACCTGTTTGGAAAACAAGTCCGTGACCGTCCAGACAACAGTATTCCCATTGCTTTCTGGCAATTCCACTATAAAATCCATGGCTATTTCCCTCCAGGGGGCTGAGGGATTTGCCACTGGTTGTAATAGTCCTGGCAATTTCCCTTGCAACCTCTTTGCAGTTGCACATTTTGGGCAGCTGGCCACATAACTTTCTATGTCCTTTTTTATTGATGGCCACCAAAATTGCCGTTTAATTAAGTGTAAAGTTTTTACAAATCCAAAATGCCCTGCTGATTTTGTGTCATGGCAAAGGTGCATGAAAGTGACTCTTTGGGTTGTTGGTATATATAACTTTTCCCCTACCCAAGGCAACTGTCACCACGTGAGTAATGCCCAACGTATCCCGTATGCCTCCTTCTCCCATACGGGCCAGCGCTGTTCTGTTTCCGTGAGTTTCTTGGATGTATATGCACAGGGTTGCAATACTCCATCATCATTTTCTTGTAATAGAACAGCCCCCACTGCCAAATCACTTGCATCTGCCTGTATTACGAAGGGCTTGTCCATGTCTGGGTGCCTTAGTACTGGTTCGACAGAAAAAAGTCTCTTTAGTCTCTCAAACGCTGCTTGGCACTCCATTGTTCATGTTAGTGGCTGGCTAGGTTTTACTGAGGATGCTCCCTTCGTTTTTAGTAAGTTAGTGAGGGGCAAGGCTATCTGGGCAAATGAGGGGATGAATTGGTGGTAAAAGTTTGCAAAGCCCAGGAAACTTTGTAGTTGCTTTCTTGTGCGGGGTGGTGCCCAATCTAATACTGCTTGACCTTCTCTGGGTCCATTTCAATGCCCTGGGGGGATATGCGATAACCTAGGTAGTCTATCCTTTCCTGTGGAATTCGCATTTTGAGAGTTTGGCATATAGGTGGGTGGCTCGCAGCTTCTTTAAAACCGCTCTGACAAGGTTGACATGTTCCTCTTTTGTTTCGGTGAAGATAAGAATGTCATCCAAGTAAACAAGGACCCCCTTAAACAGGTGCTCCCTTAGAACGTCATTGATTAATTGCATAAAGACTGCAGGGCCCCCTTGTAATCCAAATGGCAAGACTTTGAATTGATAGCACCCCATGGGACAGTTAAATGCGGTCTTCCATTCGTCCCCTTCCTTAATTCTCACGCAATAGTACGCTTCCCTTAGGTCTAGTTTAAAAAACTTTTTCCCTTTCGAGAGGTGTGACAGCATGTCTTTCATGAGGGGCAGAGGGTATAGGTTGCTTTCACTGATTGTATTCAGGGCCCTATAATCCATGCATAAGCGTAAAGAGCCATCCTTCTTCTCTCTAAAAAGGACCGGGGCAGCCACTTTAGGCTTGGCTGGCTCAATGAAACCTCTCTCTAGGTTTTTTTTTTTAATGAATCCTTCCATTTCCTCCTTCTCCTTTGGGCTCATGAAATATAATCTGGGCTTCGGGAGTTTTGCCCCAGGCTTGAATTCAATGGTAAAGTCTGTGGGTTGGTGGGGGGGAGCTCATCTGCCCTCTCCTCACTGAAAACTTCAGCAAGGTCTCTGTATTCCTCTGGTATTTCTGTTAGTCCCTTTTCCTCTCCCATGGATGCTTTTTCTATTCTTGATTCTTGTAGCCCCCCTTGGGGTTTTAGGTCCATAGGGTCCCTCTTCGGGAACTTGACTTCTGTCATCCTCCAATTTACCCAGGGGTTCCATTTTTTTAACCATTCCATCCCTAGGATCATTGGGCATTCCATGCCTGGGGTCACCACAAACATTATGTCCTCCTCATGTTTGCCCAGGGAGGGGTGTATTGGTAGAGTGGCTAGGGTAGCTGGCACCCCCCCTGCTATGGACCCATCTAACTGGCCAAATGAGATTGGTTATTCCAGTCTCCTCGACGGAATGCTCAGATTCCCCACTAGTGTCGGGCTAATGAGGCAGCGGGGGCAGCCAGAGTCTATTAAGGCTTTCACCTTCACGGCTTCGGGCATGGGGGGAATTAATATAGTCACTGTCTTGAGGATGGGTGCGATGTGTCCACTTGCCAGGGGTTCCCCCTCCGAGTTGTCATCTGAGGCATCCACCGGCCCTGTGATGTAGGCTGGAGTTCTTTCCCCCTGATGAGCAGGAGTGGGGGGTTCTGCAATTTCCATCATTCTCATGGCAGTTTCTTTTGGCTTAGCTGAAGACTTTCCGGATTTGCTTATTGGGGATCTGTCTGGGTTGTGCTGGGGGGCTTTGGAGTGGCATTCTACAGCTCAATGCCCTTCTCTTCCGCACTTGAAACACCCCATTTGCTTCTTGGCTGTAGCTGATGGTTTCACTGGTTCGTGTGTCAACTCAGGCGGGAAGCGGCTCCATTGTTTTCCTCGGCGGTGTCTCTTCAATATGTCGATCTCTGCTTCCTCTGCCAAGACGTACCATTCCTCAAGTTGGTGTGGGTCCCCTCGGGGCAGGCAAGCGTGATATAGGTCATAATTTAGTCCATCTTTGAAATGGCTAAGGAGGATGTCTTCTGGCCAGTTCAGTTTGTTGGCAATGGCCCGGAATTCTTGTGTATATTCAGCCACTGGGCGTTTGCCTTGGCTCATCGTCTTCATTATCTTCTCAGAGAGGACATGAAACGGTTGAAGTCGCTGAGTTCTGGGGCATTGGAGTCATGCAAGTTCACCACCCAGTCTGCAGCCGGTCCATCCAGGGCAGATTGCATGATCCGGATGTGGGCTTTGTCGCTGGGGATGGCCCGCCCATATTCCTCCATGTAGCTGAGGACTTGGGTTAAGAAAAACCCCAAGCGTGTTGGCTCCCCTTTGAATTTCACCTCCAACGGCGGACGTCTGGGAATGGATCGGTGCCTCCGTTGTTGGTGGTAGTGTCTTCCATCCAGATTGCCATCTGTGGTCCGGTAGGGGGTGGGGACTACTGGATCAGTAGATGTCCCCGGGGTTGCAGGTTCCACGTCCCCCTCGGTGTCTCTCCCTTTGTGGCTCCAGGAACTGGGGCGGCCGTAGGGCTCAGGATTCTCCTCTCCTAGGGAGATGAGAGTTCTCTTCATCAGGTCAATAGCTTTCTCTAGGATCCAGTCTGAGTACGGTGCCCAGCTTTCCCCCTCTTCATTTTCGTGTAGGGATTTCTCCATTTCCTGCTTCCATTCTGGTTGCTTGGTCCCCTGTCTCAGGGTCACCTTTCTTGATTCCTTTCCCCACTCACTTTTGTTTCCAACGCCCATTGACCAGCGAGGCTTGTGGTCCCGTGTCTCTACCACTTCTTCTCCTGAGGAATCTGACCTCTCGGATCCCAACATCTGGCAAGGTTCCAGTTGGGGCAGCGGCTCTTTTTCCGGGGAGTTTTCCCCCTTTCTTGCTCCATTGTCTGACATGGTAAATTTTTGCAAAATCCCCCGGCAAGGGTCTCCCTTCCAGGTGGATTAATTTTGCAAGTCCTGTCTAATATAAGGACCCACCCCACTTAGCATCTTAAGAAGACAGAACTCTTGGAATAATTCTTCCAACAGGCATCCTTTATTAAGAGAAAATGGTTGCAGGCGTTCTAGATAGGACTTGGGGTCCAAGCTCTCCCATTCAAGGTTTTAAGGGGTTCCCCAGTAGCCCCACCCAATCACCCTGCTCTTTCAGAGACAGTCTGAGGCATTTCACTCCCACCCCCTTTTCCTTACTGCTGGCTGGATGGAGACTTCAAAGAAAACTACATGAAAGGTAAAAGCCCCATTCTTATGGTTAGCTCTTTTGGCAATGCACACATCCAGTTCCTTTGAAGTGTACCGAAGGAAGTGAGGGCCATAAAGCCCCTTTGTTCACCCCCTTCCCTTCATCGTATGGCAGAATCCATAGAAGGCAGAAATGGGGTTTTTTATAATTGATAACTAGAGATGAAATATAATTGGATTCTGACAGTACAATAAAATGAAAAATATGAGATTTGCTCCTTGTATGTTCCAAAATCACATTATTTTAGCTGGATTCCTTGTGTCCTTTCCAATTTCATTGTATGTTACATCAACAGTGGGTATATCTTTGCAATTTTTAATATAATATCAACATTCCTAATATATTACATGGAAGAGCTTCCAGTTGGTTTAAATAAGACCTACTTATTATGTAGCTAGAGTACACTATAATTCTATAAAGCACTTTTTAGAAGTAAATTCCACTTAAATTTACAAATAAAGGTGTTCAGAATTTAGGTGCCACTATTGTTTAAACCTGTGTAGCAAGAGTGATCTAGTAAATGGTAGGGTGGTTAAGAAAAGAGGAAGAGAAAGGGCAGAGAAGGGTCATTGACACATCTGGCATGAACTCAATTCACCATTGACTATGTTTCTTGAAAATTATTCCTGAGAATATTTGGATTTTGAATTAAAAATACATTACACTATGTAATGCAAACCATATTTGTAATTACATCCACACTCATTTGTTTAATAAATAATAACATGGACAGTTTAACACCTAAGTAGCAAACTGAACTTGCAGAGTCATTGAGCAGGATGACCCAGAAAGATGGAAGGATTCATTTGGGCTTTATTGATCAGCATTATTTAGGCTTTTATGGTCTGAGATGGCAATAAAAACAGAATAAACAGCGTACATTTACACTCAAGATATTATCTTTCCTGCTCCATGACCAGAGGTGCCATAGAGAACAATTGGCTTCTGCTGAGTCTTGTAGTACTGATATTAAAACAGAGCATTAGCACACAATACATAGGAACTCTAGTCTTCCTCCTGCTTTTATATTTTTAGTGCTCTTGTAACTTTTAATTTCCTAACAAATGTTTAGATATAATACTAAAGGGATTTTAAAGCAGCACAGAGCTAGTCTATAATTGACAATGCTTAGCATTTGAAACATTTGGAAAGTATTTATTAATCAGATGAAATTAAAGCAGTATATAGAGTATCCTTCCCCCTATTTTATTCATCCAAGATCAATTTTTTGAAAGAGATTGAGAAATGGTAATTAGTTCAAGTTGCTGAGTGAGCTTCCTGAGTGAAGACATAGCAGATCCCTGCTGATACATGTTTTATTTACAATTGCTTAACATATGTTGTATATAAGATTAAGTCTTCAAGAAATGTAAAATAATACAAAATAAAATGTTTGGTATGGCTCAATAATATGTCTGTTGTTAAGTTAGTGAGTATAGGAAGGAAGACAAACATTTTTTTTTGAACAAATATTTTATGGGTATTGAATAGTATGGTTGAGAGTCTGAATTCTGACTCTCCACCAGGGCTGTGGACTGCTTTTGGGAAAAGGTTATGGTACTTTGTCAGACCTACCCCAGCTAGGTCCCTAGAAAAGAAAGACTTGACTCCATTTGGCTGAAGTGATAGGTTCTTTTACTAAGGATTACTGGTTGCAGTAAAAACAGCTAGGACTAAAGTTCCTGCATAAAAGTTTATGAATTTTTCCTCTTCATCATGGCTCTCCCTCCTTGACCAGTTCATTGTCGACCAATGGTTTGCTGCATAGGTGTTTGGGGAACTGCTCAGATGTTTGGTGCAATTCTTATTTGTTTTTCAAGTTTCATGGCCTTGAAGATTGAAACTGGGCTGGTTTCTCAGACCTCTGATTTCCTTCAAAGCTATCATCCCACCTCCCTGTTTCTCATCTATACCTCATATATGTTTATTGTCATTTACTCTCCTCCTCCGCAACAGGTGATGGCAGGATGACATCAAGGTGCCAAATGGCCAATAGCAGATCTGACAACCCTCCTCTTGTCCAGCTACCAGTATGACTGGTCTAGCTCTTGGTCCAACGGTCAGACTTGTTATCATTCCATCAATCACTCTGGACTCCTTCAACTTCTTTAGTGCCCTCTTTTATCTGCTAAACTTCTCTGCACCCTTTCTGTCCATGGTCAAATGGTAGTTTCTTGGCATTTCCACATGCCAGTCCTCTGGAACTATCTCTCTTTTATCACAGTAGAGGGGCTGTCTGGGACCTTTAGTTTGGCTGCATATTCTGTGATTATTTATGGCCCTGTGGAATGGGCAGGGGAATACTTCTCATCTCCACTTCTGCCCTTCCTTTTTCCAGCCTAAATTGGCCAAGACATTTCACTTGTGGACTTCATTCTGAAGACATTCTATTTATTGTTTGCTTCTTTAAAGGCTGCCATTGTTGTTGTTCTTGTGCAGGATCTCAACCATCTTTTGCAGTGACCAGTAGGTTATTACTTCAAGATTTTTTCAGATGATAGATAGATGATAGATAGATAGATAGTACAATATACATCTTATCTTAGATTCTAGGGAGAGAGAATAAAAAAGGTGTCTCTCATAATATGAAATTGGTGAGTATAGCTGTCACATCAAAGGCTATTGTTAACCTCATCTGCTAGCTATGTGACAGAAATGTGACTCTGTTTTAATGTACTATTTATAGCTGTTTTATTCTTTTATTTTCTATTTATCATTGAGTCGAAAAGATATATATTTCATATATTCAGTGTCACGTTGAATAAAATTAAATGGTGTAAAGCATAATAATTGGATTTTTCAGGTTTATTGTTGATGAAACTGATATTAATTGTACTTGCTTAGGGAGATCCTTGCCATACATTTATTTTTTTAATATAGAGGGGACTATTCAGCTTCTTATTTTATTAGCTACTCTGCCCAATTAATATTTATCTACATATTTGTATATACATATCTGCGCATATATGTATGCAAACTGTAAATCAATCTACTAATTTTTTTTATCTTTTCTTTTCAGTTTGCTCCCAGTTTTCAAGAGGAGTCTTTGCTATTTTTGGATTTTATGATAAGAAGTCTGTAAATACAATAACATCATTTTGTGGAACTCTTCATGTTTCCTTCATAACACCCAGTTTTCCAACAGATGGTACACACCCTTTTGTCATTCAGATGCGACCTGATCTGAAGGGAGCACTTCTGAGCTTAATTGAATATTATCAATGGAACAAGTTTGCATATCTCTATGACAGTGACAGAGGTAAGATATTTGCCATGTGTTAAAATTAATTTTATGCTAGCACAAATCTGTTTGCAATATGAAGGATTACAGTATCAGTCATAGCAGAAGATAGCACTTTGTAATGTTTTCAACCTTAAATATTTAAGGCAAGAAGGCGAGAAGTGAATATAGTGCCCTGAATTGCTATTTCAATCTAGAATACTATATACAAGAGGAAAAAATGTACAAGTGTGAATCATTGCAAACTTGCTCCATATAGGAATATATTGTAATGAAAAATCTTTTTAGAAGACTATCACTAAAGAACAGTGATTTTCACAGCATGAATTTGATTAAGGAAATAGACAGTTTCTAGACAAGACTTCCTGTGGTCATCCTGGGGACTAAAGGATGATTGATTCTACCTATGTTCTAGTAATTATTAACGTGCATTTGTTGTAGCACAAGCCTTCCTTCCTCCCTGCCTCCCTCCCTTTCTTCCTTTTTCTGTTTAACTGATCTGGCTAACTGAGAATTAAAATGAGCAAGGCAACCTCAGTCAATAAAGCTTGGGGATCATTAAAGTTATCTATTTTTATTAAACACATAACTTCAGTGCTATAGAAAAAAGATAGCTGCTGGTAAAATTATATGCCTCAGATTGCCAAAATAAAGTAGGCTTGGTTACTGAATGGCTAAGTGAAAAACATTTTGGCTGGCCCTAATCTAGTCCTAAGAATACAAAATATATTTCCACATAGTTAATTGAAAGAAAATGATGCAATCTTCAGAAAAAACATCCCGGAATAGCTTTATTTTAACATATGTGATAACATAACGTATTTGAACAAAAACTAAATATACAAATCTATGGATTAGAGCCAACAACAATAGATATGTTAGGATATATGTAGATTTTATACTTATAACATAGATATTAGTAACATTGACATAGCTCAGTTAAGACTTTTTTTAGAGATATAAGGAAGAATTATAAAAAATACAATACACATAAAAATATTATTATAGCATGAATTTCAGGCTTTATCTTACTGTCTATAAAAGGTTTATGGATATTCTTTATATTTACCAACATGGATGTAATAGAATTAATCTATTGCATAATTAATAATTTTATAATTATAACTTTTTTTTTCAATTGATGACAAAATGAAGTATATGCTTGTCTGTCTCAAAACTATTTCATTCAAATTTAAAGGAAAAAATGTTATTAAAATCTCAGAATATGCTTAAACCTATTTACCTAGGCTTTGTGTTTTTAGAAGAAACTGAATTGGGATAATATGAAGCAAAAAGCTTATTTAATATATAAAACTCTTTTTGCTATGGATCCAGGCCTCTTCTTATTTTGACTCTTTCTACTTTTTTCCCAATTGTAAATTGTGCCCTAGGCACAAAAAAGTTTGCCTGTCACTTAATTATGATTAAATAAAGTTAAGCTGAATAGATATATTATTTTCTACCATTAATACTGTTTCTGAAGTTTGGAGTGAAAGCTATTCTGGTAATAAGTTTAATCAAGCAAATTATTATATGGAAAATATTACTAGCAACTATGCAACTTGGGTTTTTCTCCCATGCCCTCCAGATATATTTGTATTATATAATAGTTAAAATATTGGTTCTCTTATTCCCATGTAGATTAATTTTGGTCAGTCAAACTGGGATTCAGGGGCCTTATTCTATCATATACTGAGAAAAGATGCTACTTAGCTTTCAAACTATGGGTTAAATTCAATAATAATTTATTATCAGGAATTATTTTTGAAGATGAAATAGGAGCCACTACCAAATAATTAAAAACTATGTTTTGAATTTATATTCTCCATATACTGATTTTTTGTCTTAAAACTGAGAAGACAAACATTTGAAAATTTATATCTTCCAGAAGAATCAATGGTATGGTGTACTTCCAATAACATTTGACAAGAATTAACTCTACACAGTCCTTTTAATGAAAGCAATTTACTAGCTGTATTTTTATTAGAAATTCACTTCTACCAATCCTTTCCCACAAAATAGCAATTTGGCAAGACCGTAATCTGAAAGAGGAATATTAGCTCTTTGTTCAGTATAATTTTTAACCGAAATTCCTCTCATTTTGTTAACGTCTATTCCTTGCAAGATTACATTGCAGGTATTTGTCTGAAAGGCCTTAGTTAAGGAAAACATTTAAATAATTTTTGGAAGAGAGAAAAAGATAGAAAAAAAAATAATCCAGTATTTCCTGTCAGGTCTTTCAGATATACAGTTTTTAGACAATTGAACAAGCAAGTCCATTAACTAAGCTACCTGGGAATTTGGTTAATGATGCTAGATTAAGCACACATTCTTGCTACTGTGCTCTATATTATTTCTTTCCAAGTCGATATTTTGATTTACATGCTTTAAAAAGACCCTGGGATTAAGATACATGCGTTTACTTATAATGTTTACTTCAGTGTTTCCTATTTAAGCAAATAGCTTCCTTATGAAAGGTGAAAGTGAAATTTACTTTTTATTTTCTTAATGTTCTTAGTGTTATCTTTGGAAGCTACAATTCCCAGAATGCTTTGTTGACTCATGAAAGTGTTTGCCAGCCATAAGGTTCAGTAAAATATGCCCCACATACCCGTTCCTGGCTGATGTAGCCATTTAAAAAATGGGTGAAGTGCCAAGAAAATATATTTCTCATTTCCAGCCATCTAGAAAGAAATAAATCGTGTTAACTGAGTTCTGAAACAAACCTGAAATCATATTTATTTGAATGACCATTGTAATAAGGATTAAACTTAAACCTATTATAATAATTTTTTACTATTACAGTGTTCTCATATTGTTATTATTATTATTAATTATTCCTGAAAATATGACAACTGGTTCAGACTCCATTCCTGTTCTTCTCCCCACCATATCCCTGATCAAAGCAGCAAAAGGAAGAAAGAAAACGGGATGAAGAGAAAGCAAGGTCCTTTTCAGAGCAAGGGAGAAGGACAAGATTGAAAACAGATGAGTTTGAGTACTAGCTGAAAAAAACCTGAGGTGAAAAAGCACTCAAGTTTCTGGAGAAAAGTTCCATGAGTAGACATGAAGTTGAAGGTGTGGGAAGGCCAGAGTTAGGATAAATTTGGTAATTGATGTAATTGATGTTGTTATTACTGAAAAAGAAGTTCCTCACTTTACACAAACATACAGTGCATAGTCAGAACACTGAAAGGTGAAAATGTGAAATCCTTGGAGTGGGAATGGAGTGGAAATAATGTTTTAACGATAAATGAAATTAGGCAGATTTCACAAGTCCATAAAAAGGAATAAAGGACATATCTGTGTGTGTGTGTGTGTGTGTGTGTGTGTGTGCGCGCGTGCGCACGTGTGCGTGCGCGTGCACACTTGGTTACAATGTTATAAAATAAAGAGTATTATTGTTTTTAAGATCTGTTAAAATCAATGTTATACAAATGTATGCATCTAATACAGTTTTATTGGAAGAAGACATTGAAAAACATTATAAATTGCAAGAGGTGCAAGGCACAATACCAAGAAAGAATTAACAGGAAATTAGGCTTAAAAAGCTGGCTAAATGGAGAAATATTGTCAAAGAAAGATTTTGGCTGAATAACCACTACAGCACAAGATATCACCCAACAAGATTTTGAAATTTTTTTTTATTGCCATTATAAACAGAGATTGGACATTCTGGATGGACAACAGTTAAATTATTTATGTAATATCTATATCTATGTAAATTACATAGTAGAATTAAACATGCAGAAGTCATCTAGAATACTTCCAAGTGCAGATTATGCATTGTTCCATGAATTATAGATGTTAAGTATATAGGTTAAACACAGACCTTTAAAAAGAATAAGTTGGTATGTGAGCAAAATAGATCTCAGAGAAATAGATCTCAGAGAAAATAGAGAAAATAGATCTCAGAGAAAATAGTTATTGTTGTATAGTTATTGCTATGGTTCCGGGGTTTCTGCAAGCTGCCTGGGATCAGACTGAGAGGTGCCAGCCTTGCGCGCATGCGCGAGGCACGAAAGTGCACCATTAATGTTGCTGTTTTGCCTGGGGATCCGGTCACTGAAAAGGAGGTCTGCGAGCCTCGCTGTTGTTGTTGGAGTGAGCTAAAGGAGAAATAAAGTGTTCTTGATTCCACCATGTGTGATCTTCATTCGCCATCGAACGAAGGACTTAACACTGGCGACGAGGATGGGATGCTTACAAGCTTTAAAAAAAGAACAGCTGTAAGACTTACCCGAGGAGTCCTGAAGAAGGGAAGACAGCGTTAAACTCAGCGTTCTAGCCTGCCAGTACAGTGTTGCTGGAGGTAAGCTCAGCTGATAGATCCCTTCCCAAAAGAAGCAAGGATGGCGAAGATAGATCGCTTATCTGAGTTTGATGTTTCACACCCAGAGAGATGGGAATTCTATGTTGCAAGGGTAGAGAACTACTTCAGGGTAAACCAGGTCAGAGAAGATGGGTTGAAGGCTGTAACCCTCTTTTGTGTCTGTGGTCAGGACGCATTTGAAATTGCGGAAAATCTGGCGGCCCCTGCTCCTCTGGAGTCTGTAATGTATACAGACTTGAAGAAGCTATTGAAAGAACATTTCCAACCCAAATTGTCTGTTATCGCATGGAGACATACTTTTGAACAAAGGGACCAGAGGGCAGGCGAATTTGCTAAGGAGTTTATTGCGGCCTTGAGGTGAGTAGCCAGACCGTGCGAGTTCAAAGAACTGGAAGAAAGACTGAGAGACCGTTTTGTATGCGGTTTAAGCAACAGGGACTTACAACAGAGGATCTTTGCAAAGGAAGATATCTTGTTCGAAGATGCTCTTAGAGAGGTGACAGCTGAAGAAGCAGCAGGCGGGGCAGTCAGGAATTTGAGGCCCATCAAAAGCAATCTGGAAGCAGCCACTGTTCACCATGAGGGCGTTCAAGAAGGATCGGAAGATGATCCTGAAGAAGAGGTGGATCGGCTTTACCAGGCAGCAGAGAAAAGGCAGAAGGAGGGCAAAGAAAAGGCCTCAGCAGCACCTAAATGCTTCGGGTGCGGAGGACTCCATAAGACAGCCGACTGCAGGCTTCATTCTGCCATCTGCAGAGCATGCAGCAGGCAAGGCCACATAGCATCCGTATGTTTGGGTCGCCAGAAGGTACCAGGGTCCCCAGCCAAAATAGGGTGGGTTTCTGCGCTTTGCGCAGGAGTATTTGCAAAACAGGCACACACAAACCACTAAAGAAAAAATTGTCACTTAAGGTTAGGTTGCAAGGGGTTCCTTTATCTATGGAGTTAGACACTGGGTCTGCCCTTTCCATTATTTCTCTTAATACATTTAGAAAGATTTGCAACAGCAGTGGCTTTCAAGCCAAACTGAGACCATCCAGCATAATATTAACAGATTTTCAAAATTCCAAGGTGTGCGTTAAGGGGGACGCCACCCTTATGGTGCAACATAAGGAGTTTGAAGGTCCACTAGATGTGTTGGTTGTTGGGGGTGAACGTACAAGTCTTATAGGACTCGATTGGTTTGAGGCCTTGGGAATCCAGGTTACGGGGCTGCACCATTTGCAAATGTTGGGCCTGGCAGAAGTCTGCAAGGAGTTTGCAGATGTGTTTAGTCCACAGCTTGGGTCCTACAAGGGGCCTCCAGTTTCATTAAGATTAGATCCAACCATCACACCCATCAGAATCAAGGCTAGGAGGATACCTTTCGCCCTCAAGGGCAAGACTGATGCTGAGCTGGATAAATTGCTTCAGCAAGGCATCTTAGAACCTGTCGATTCAAGTCCATGGGAAACCTCCATAGTAATGCCTCTAAAGGCTAATGGGGACATACGTATATTTGCAGATTACAAATGGACATTAAACAAGGCATTGCAACAGCACACTTATCCAGTACCAGTTGTCAGTCACATCTTAGCCTCCCTCAAAGGGGGGCGAGTTTTTGCAAAGCTTGACCTGGCATAGGCATATCAACGATTACCTATTGATGAAGCTTCTGCTGAGGCACAGACCACTGTAATGCTATAGGGGTGCATTCAAGGTCAAGAGACTGCAATTTGGGGTAAATGTTGCCCCTGGCATATTCCAAAGTGTTATGGAGGTATCTCTGGAGTCTGCCCCTATTTTGATGATGTCCTTATTGCTGGGGAGTCATCTCAAAACTTAGCAGAGAGGTTGAGGGCTGTTTTGCTCCGTTTTCGAAGAGCAGGACTGAAATTAAAGATGGATAAGTGTAAGATAGGGGTTACTTCTACTGATTTCTTAGGATTCAGGATAGATGCTCATGGAATTCACCCTGCTGAATCTAAGCTGCAAGCTATTCAGCAGGCCCCTAGCCCTAAGTCTAAAAGTGAGCTGCAGGCCTTTCTGGGCCTCTTAAACATTTACAATGCATTCCTTCCACATAAAGCTGCTGTAGCAGAGCTGTTACATAGGCTTTTAGAAAAGCAGGCCTCTTGGCAGTGGACAAAGGTCCACGAACAAAGCTTCAATGAGGTTAAGGCATTGCTCACGTCTAATGCTGTGTTAGCACATTTCAATGAGCAATTGCCTGTTTGCATTGCCTGCAATGCATCTCCTTATGGGGTGGGGGCTGTACTTAGCCATTTGAGAGCTGATGGAACACAGGTACCAGTGGCATATTACTCTAGGTCTCTGTCTTCCGCTGAGCGTAATTATGCTCAAATAGACAGAGAAACACTGGCGACAGTGGCTGGCATTAAGAAATTTCATGATTTCTTATATGGCCGCCATTTCACAGTCTACACAGACCATAAGCCTTTGCTGGGTTTGTTTACAACAAACAAACACACCCCTCAGATAATATCCCCTAGAATTCTAAGGTCGTCCATTTTCTTGTTTGCTTATGACTACACGTTAGTTCACAAACTGGGAAAACAAATGGGCCACGCAGATGGCCTTAGCAGACTACCTCTAAAATTGGTAAAAGCAGACCCTGCTCCTGCCACCAACATTCTCTCCATCCAGGAGTTGCCAGAATCGCCCCTAAACGCTAGGGACATGGCTGCTGAAACCGCCACCGATCTCATGCTTACACGTGTGCTCTCATGGGTATTGTCTGGTTGGCCTGACAAGAATCCAGGTACTGAATTCCAAAGCTTCTGGCTCAAAAAGCACGAGTTGTCCACTTTTAAGGGTTGCCTGTTTTGGGGTAGCAGGGTAGTTATCCCTGCCTCACTGAGGCCTAGAATCTTGATCTCTCTGCATGAGGGACATCTGGGAATTGTCAGGATGAAAGTGCTTGCGCGCAGCCATCTTTGGTGTCCTGGGCTCGATAAAGCTATCGAGGCTCAGGTGCACGGGTGTCAGTTGTGCCAACAGTCATGACCAGAAATGCCTCAGGCCCCAGTTCATAGGTGGGAAGAAACCCAAACACCATGGTCCAGGGTGCATATAGATTATGCTGGGCCCTTTCAGGGGCAATTCTTCTTGGTTGTTGTTGATAGCCAATCCAAGTGGCTAGAGATTGTTCCTGTTTCCTCCACTACTACTGCCAGGACAATCCAGGTGTTGAGAGGCATTTTTGCTGCCCACGGCCTTCCAGATGTTCTGGTTTCAGATAACGGTCCTCAATTCACTTCTTCTGAGTTCCAGGCTTTTCTTCAGGCTAACCTGATCCGCCATGTGACTTCGGCTCCTTTCCACCTCTCCACCAATGGAATGGCTGAACGGATGGTCTGCATCACCAAGGATGCCCTCAAGAGACTGACTTACGGTAATTGGCATCACAGGTTAGCAGACTTTCTTCTTGCATATCATACCACACCTGGTACTTCCACCGGAAAGACCCCTGCTGAACTGCGCTGGGACCATCGGCTCATAACTAAGCTAGATAGATTGCACCCTGATAGGGTGGCATCTCAGGTCCCACAGCCTCAGGTATCAAGGAGCTTTCAAGTGGGTGCTTCGGTCTGGACTCGGAACTACGGGCCTGGTCAGCTTTGGATTCCAGCTGTGGTCTGCAAGATGTCTGGACCTTTGTCCTACGAGGTGTCCTTGGATGACCACTGCGTTCTCCGGCCCACATAGATCAGCTGCGTACGAGACTGGACTCTTCCTCTTCCGCTCCTGGCTTGGCTCTGGGGGGGGAGGGTTATATTGTGCATTTTGGGGATCACTATCAGCAGTCACTGGCCGCTGAGGAGGCCGGGGAAGGCCCATCTCTAGTTTCCGCAAGTGCTCCCAACAGGAATTCATTGGGAAGGGAGACATTCCCCACACCAATATTTACTCCAGCCAGGGAGTCACACAGGGGGTATCCACATTACTCATATACATCAAACAGCACTCCAGACAGGGAGACTGACTGGGAGTATCTAAACAAATCAAGACATACAAGAGAACTGGCATCAACCCAAGGGAACTGGCCCAATTCTGCAACTGCTCCCAGAAGGAAGTCATTTGGAAGGGGGGTAGGCAGAGAGGCAACTCCTGATTCTGGTACCTCTGGCACTGCCTGGGGGGCCACAAGGTATTGGGACACTGCAACTACCCTGGACAATCCATCTGCTGGATTTGGGGTTGAAGGGCTGTGTTTCCAAGGAAGGTCCATTGTGGACCTGGAGACTACCACAAGTCCAAGGGACGCTGGTTTGGACTTAGAGGGTCCAGCCAGCCAACAGATGAGCAGGTAACCGGGTATGGGAGTGAGCAAAGTCCTGGCCTGCCGAGCCTGGTGGGCAAGCAAGTAGGCCAGGCATCAGAACCAAGGTCACCTGGGCACATGGGGGAGCAATGAGTGGGCACATCTACCCTGACAGGTGAGAAAGGGAGCCAAGGAAGTTTCCCGGGTCCGAGGAGGTCGCAGCAGGTTAAATACCTGCCCAAACATCTTAGGGAGTTTGTGACATTGATGTCAAGCTCCAGGGAGGCACTGTATAACTGCCATGAATGAATAGGCAGAGTGTGTGATATTTTGGAGTTCAGAGACATTTATTCCCAAAACGATAGGATGATCAGGTGTGACTTAACGTAACATCCATGTCCACAGTCCATGCATTTGTTTAATGGAACCATATACCAAGTCCCCTATGGAGGTCGCACATGTGTGCAGAAAAGAAACTTCATCTAGGGGGAAGGGGTGTTGTGTCCTGAGCCTGCAAAAGCAGGCTCGGGACATTGCTATGATCCTGGGGTTTCTGCAAGCTGCCTGGGACCAGACTTAGAGGCACCAGCCTTGCGTGCATGTGCGAGGCGCGAAAGCGCGCCATTAATGTTGCTGTTTTGCCTGGGGATCCGGTCACTGAAAAGGAGGTCTGCGAGCCTCGCTGTTGTTGTTGGAGTGAGCTAAAGGAGAAATAAAGAGTTCTTGATTCCACTATGTGTGATCTTCATTCGCCATCGAACGAAGGACTTAATAGTTATCATATAAGATTTGTCAGTCACTATCATTTGTTAGTGTCACTGTAAATCAATCTCAGGCACAAAATTGCAAAGAAAGATATATCCAGAATAACAGCAAATAGGGTAATATGACAACAACATACAATAAGAGATACTTTAAAGATTTGCGTATCTCAAATTGTTAGTATTTTAATCTCCAATTTCTACTCCAGTGCTACCTTTCTTATGATATAGATATTTTAGAAAAAAAGGTGATATAAAAAATAAATCAAGATAAATTACATGCTGGAAAAGTAGACAGTACTAATCTGAAGATGGAATGTTAATCTTAGGAAAAATATGAAATATATTTTATTTTATAATAACATATTATAAGATAAAATATTATAAAATAAATATATAAAATAAAATATATTTTAAAATAAAAATAGTTTATTTTATAATAACAAAAATCAAAATAATTCAGCAAAGATAGGACAGGTTAGTAAGCTATTGAACATAGAATCACCAGAAAGTAAACCTGACTCAGTGATACCTTAGTTGTTAATATTTTCAGAGTGCTGCAAAATGTTCTTAATCAACTCTCAAATAACAAATAGGAGTAAATGCTTATTTATTTATATATTTATTTATTTCATTTATCTCAAAGTAGTTTATATAATAATATGATACATACTTTTGACCTGCAAAATTAGAGAGCGAGACAAGCAGATGGAAAGTATGATTAAGATTATTAAATATATTATAGTTATACCTATTCCATATTGTTTTCACTTTAAAAGATCAATGCTAACATTTTAAAGTGTGCACAGTAGGCAGTAGGCAGAATTCTTTAATTATAATCATCATAAGATTCTTAAATTTGCAATCTGGCCACTGCATGTTACTCCAATAGACATTTTCAGCCATTTTTCAAGGATAGTCCTTCTTCAAGAGAGATCATAATCAGGGAGAATTAAGTGTTGGCAAGTCTGACCAGCTAAAAAAGATGAGTATTAGTTGTAATGCAAAGTCATTATACACCACAGCTACTACTAGAAATTCAACAGCACCTGATGACAAAAAACCCACTTAATTGCAAAAGTGCTATTTCTAGGGCACTAAAATCTCATGTAAAGCAAGCTTCCCTGAGTCCCATTTTCAATTTATTACTAGCAACCCTGTCTTGTTGGGATTTAATTTCATTCCGTTCTCATAATCCAGCCTAATATTTAATTAAATAGTATTAAAAGTTACTGTCTGATTCTTAAGATGGTATTGGACAGTAAACTGGGTGTTATATACTTACAGTATTCTATTTCAAAGTTCTAAATAACATCTTCCATTCATTTTATATAGATTCTAAACAGCATAGGGAATAATGTATGCTCTGTAATTGTCTTTAGGACAACTGTTGAATTAGTGGGACCCAATCCATTCTGAATGTTCCAGTTTTGCCAATAGTTTTACAATATGTTGCATAGACAATGTTGCTATACAATCAGGAAACTGTCCACCTTTATAATGCACAGGTGTCAAACCATTTTAACTATTCTTCTACCTTTTCAGAGGATTATAGCAATCCTGCATCTAAACAAGCCAGAGAATATTCTGTATGCAATAATAGAGTCCCAGAGCACTCCTATATCTCTAACCAAATGAAGTACTAACTTTAGTGTATGTCTTGCTATATTTGTTGGTTGAGATCCCAACTGTAAAGACCCAGGGTTGCTTTGATAGACATAAGATTCTGAGCCACTTCTGCTGGTCAGGACAAGAAATCTATAGTAGACTGCTGCTACACCTGAGATCACCTTGACTAGCTCAGGAACAGAGATGTTTTGCGCAGTATCCGTATACTACACAGTACCATCCAAGGTATAAACTTACCGAAATATAAGGTAATAATATTAAAAAAAATTAAAAAACCTGAATTTATTTATTTATTCGTTCATTTGTTCAATTTGTATAGATCTTGTCTGAAAGGGGCAGGTTCAAATACCCAAGTGGTACTTGTAGAAGTTTCAATGCCATTATTTTTTTTTTTTAAATGTATAAATTTATGTCAACTCTGCTGTATCATTTATGAAAAAAAATGTATTCAATGCCAATTGTTGATTATAATTATACTTCAGAAAATGTTTATCATTTTCTGCAATATATATGTAACTTCACTGTAAATCAGTGAGATACATAATTTTGTTTTATGTATTTATTTCTATACTTTGTCAATATTCAATGGATTTTTTTCTGTGCAATTAAGTTATTAAAACAAAATGTTCTTTTTGCTAGTAACACTGTAGGGACAAAAGAACAGGTACCGAAGAGAGATGAAAAGTGTCTGGCAGCTTTGTGTGGGAAGATTACAAAGTAGTAAAAACTTTTGTCCTAAAATTGATTTCAATGGGTTTAAGAGCACTTTTGTAGGAAAATAGTTATGTCCATATAATAACATTGATTTAATTTCAAGATTCATGATGCATTTTTACTGCAGAAAAACCAGGTTTAGGTAGAAGATATTTGGAGTAAGAAGATGCCTTGAACATTTTTTCAGAAATGTAACATTTGCTTCATTTTAGTCATTCACTTAATTGTATTGCCAGGTAGTCCCATTAAGACATGTGCGTTCAGAGGGATCTTTCACTCTTATTCTAAATTAATAACTGAAGTTTTAGCATACTGGGAAAAGACTCATGATAGTCTCTCTGCTTTTCTCTCATCATCAGATTAAATTGTTCTTTTTAAAGAATAGTAATACTACATATTTAAAATACCTTATGGAGCCCCTCCACACTCAAAGTAAATTGTCTTTTACTGTGCTTCCATTTGATAATTTCTATCTCATGAGAATGTGTTAGCTTCTTCAAATACTCATTCTTTGCTGTCCAAAATCCACTAGAGGATAGTCTGGATCTATATTTTTATTTTCTATTTGCTCATATATTCTGTAGGTAATCAGGACTTGGGTACAGAATTATTAGGACTTGCTTGTCTGATAGGTGACAGTTGGCAGAATGCTATCTCAAAACAGTAAGACTGAATTAAAAATGTGTAAGAAACTCAAAAAAAGTTTTGTATGTTAACTTTGTTTTGAATAAAATAAAAATATATATTTTAAAAAGAAAAAAATAGTAGAAAGGGAAAAGAGGTCGGTCCTCTGTAAACATATTTTTGATTTTCAGTTTATCAGCATGGAATTCTAGATGCTATTTAAGAATATACAGCTTTTAAACAAAATAGGTTCTATATTGTTTGAATAAGGATAGACTTTTATGTAGATGAAATTAATTAATGATATTAAAATATTATTAATGATGTCAGTATTAGGTTTATATTTTTCTTTTTAAACAATAAGTGCACTAACAACTATTATAAATCTAGGTTACCAAAATCCATAAAAGTGTAAAAGATATTAAAAAGTCTATCAGTTTGTTTTGTTAATTTCTATTAAGCAACCCATGATGTTTATTTTAAATAAATGCTATTTTATCCTAAAAAAATGTATAAGAAAAAAAATTAAATATGGTAATGAAACATCATGGGCTGCTTAGTAAAAATTAACCACAGAAACAGATAGACTTTTTAATATCTTTTACACTTCTATGGATTTTGGCAATCTAGACTTGTAATGAGTTCTTAGTGCATTTATTGTTTGAAAGGAAAAATACAAACGTAATACTGATATCATTAATATTAATATTTTAATATTATTAATTAATTTCATCAGTATCACGATGTCAACCCTGACTCACTCCATAGTTGCCTGTACAGGCTTTTGCTCGCAGCATTGTCAAACAGTGACAGAAAGAGGGTGGTACATTCCTAAGGGTAGAGGAAGGCTGTGGAATGCCAGGGATATATCATTTAACAAAGCCGAGTAATGAAGAATGTTTTGACCAAAGCAGAGAGCTTTTCCCAAAGCAAAAGAACTGAACTCAATTGGTGAACTATGAACTGTGGGTGGCCTGGAGGGGAAAAGGGAGTTATCTATGTGGGTTTTCCGGGAAAACTCCCAGAGCTGACTTTGCTTCTGCTGTGCCTAGATGGATTTTTCAATAAAGCTACACTCTTGATTAAACTAAAGAGCTGGCAGTTTCTTTTGTTGAAGGTGCCAAATGGGACAATTGACACATGGTCTTCATCTACATGGAAGCCTTTCCTTGTTCGAGTCTAGGACATGAAACTAATACCATCATTGTTTTGTTAATTCAAGCTTTCTTTCCATACAGTATGGAAGGTACTTTCATATGTATTTATGTATGCAGTACCATACATAAATACATATGAAATATGTAATCATATCTACACTACTGAATGAGTTTTTGTATCAATATATGGAAGCATAGGATCATAGACATGAATTGACTTTTTAAATTATTAAGTCAGTTATCTTTTTTCAGTACAAGGTTAAAACCAATGTATTAATAACAACAGAGTAGTTTAAACCATTCTAGGAAGTTAAATGATAGATAAATCAATCCATTGGTAGACATGCTGCTCCAGAAAGATGATACTAACTGTTGTACAGGTAGTCCTTGACTTACAACACAATTGAGCCCAAAATTTCTGTTGCTAAGCAAGACAGTTGCTTAGTGAATTTTGCCCCATTTTATGACCTTTCTTGCCACAGTGGTTAAGTAAATCACTGCAGTTGTTAACGTAGTTACATGGTTTTTAAGAGACTGTCTTCCAGTCCAGTTTGCTTGTGAGAAGGTTGCAAAAGATGATCACATGACCCCAGGACATTGCAATTGTCATAAATATGAGTCAGTTGCCAAGCGTCTGAATTTTGATCATGTGACCGTGGGGATGCTGCAATGGTCGGAAGTCTGAAATACGGTCATAAGTCACTTTTTCCAGTGCCTCTGTAACTTTGAATGGTCACTAAATTTATGGTTGTAAGTCGAGAACTGCCTATATATACCTCAGTATTTATGATACAATTAACAAAAGGCTACAGCACAGGTTGGCAACCTGCGGCTCCGGAGCTGCATGAGGCTCTTTGAGCCTTCCCTTGTGGCTCCCAGCCTCCTCTGCCATTTGCAGGGAGAGACAGAGACAGAGAGAGGCAATTGCGCTTCCCTGCTTCTCTCTCTCTCTCTCTCTCTCTCTCTGTGTGTTTATGTGTAAAAAAGAGAGTGCACTCACAGTGTTCTCCGAGGAGCTGAAAAGCTTATTGGGTGGAACTCCTCCCTTTGCTGCATCTCTGCAGGAAGCAGGAAGGGCAGGAGAGAGCTAGCTAGCCCAGCTATGCTGACTCAGGAATTCTGGGAGTTGAAGTCCATGGGTCATAAAAGAACCGAGGTTGCCTACTCCTCGGAGAGTAGGAGAACAGCTGTTGTTGGAGAACAGCTTGAAGACAGCTTGCCAGGTGAGCAGCAGATAGGAGAGAGGGAGAGAGGGGGGGAGAGAAAGAGAGAGAGAGATAGAGAGAGACAGGGAGGGAGAGAGAGAGAGAGAGGGAGAGAGAGAGAGAGGAAAGAGAAAGAAAGAGAGGGGGGGAAGAGGACTGGCAGACTAAGGGCAGATAGAGAGAGAAAGGGAGAGAGAGAGAGAGAGAGACCCTTTTGACATCTAAAATGAAGATAATACTGCATATATCCTTTTTTACCTGTGTGTGTGTGTGTATGTATGTATGTATGTATATATATATATATAACCTCAGAAAACATATATATACACACACACACACACATACATACGTACATACATACACACACACACACACCTATAATAATGGTAAAAAAGGATATATGCAGTGTTATCTTCATTTTAGATATCAAAAGGGTTTTGCGGCTCCCGGTGTTTTATTTTCAGTGGGAAACAGGTCCAAGTGGCTCTTTGAGTGTTTTGGGTTGCGTACCCCTGGGCTACAGTTTGGGAACAATGGGCTGATATAGAAAAGAGAAAAAGGAAATCATAATTACTCTAGAGATATGCCATTTTTTCTATTGTATCCAATTTAGCCTGTGAGATTCTAAAACTTGATTGCAGGATTTACTACAATCATATCTACTATATTCCTATCAACTTTTTTTTTCTGTTCTGATTTGCCGAGATTCCAACTTATTCTGTGATGAGTTGGTTTGAATGATCTTTTTCACTGAGAAATATGAGAATACTTCATATAGTCAGGATGAGACATTCTCAGGGAGAAGGGAATAATTAGCAGTAGGCAAGCATAATCTTCTTTCCAGCAATAGTTCTTTTTTTCCCCCATTGGTATAGTGTGTCACGTTGGCTCTGATTACTCTGCCTGTCAATTTCCTTAGTACTCTATTCTTTTCTTGCTCATCCTTTTGGGGACATTGAAGGAGGCAGCCTCAGACATGATAGGATCTTCAACTGCTGAATCCCAAAGAAAAGGGATGGGATAGTCTCCCCTGTCAAAACAATGTATATTACAATTTTAATAGAATTCATATAACAATTTTGTCTCACTCATAGAATTATAGAATGTGATATTTGTGCATAGGCTGTTTAGATGGCAGCTGCTATATATGTAAAGTCTACCTTTTTATTTTCTCTTTTGAATGGGGTATAAATGTGATTTATCTCTATGCATCTATGATAACTGATTGCCTAGTTTCCAGACATTCCCTAGCATTTTTGCCTTTCCTAGATTGGTCTAGGATGCTCATATCTTTCCCAATTGAGATTATGGTTGAGTCTGTCCATAAATTGTAGGATTAAGAAATTTTCATTGTGTCTTCTGACTGCTAATTGGCATTCATGAATGCTCTCTGCTAATCTTCTACCAGTCTGTCCTACGTATTAGCTTTTGCAATATATATATATATATATATATATATATATATATATATATATATATATATATATATATATATATATATATTCTAAGGTTTTCGCGGGTGTTTGTATGTAGGTCTTTGGTTATTCGGGTTTTCTCCTGCGTCAAATTGGAAGTGTCTTGGTGACGTTTCGACGAAGTCTCATTCGTAATCTTCAGGCTGGTGTTTCGGCTTTGTGCTCCTAGAAGCACGAAGCCGAAAACACCAGCCTGAAGATGATGAATGAGACTTCGTCGAAACGACGCCAAGACACTTCCAATTTGATGTGGGAGAAAACCCGAATAACCAAAGACCTACATATATATATATGTAGTAGTTTATTCTTTTTTCTTTTTGGGTTATTGGGGTTTTTGTTTTTTATTGTTGTTTACTTAAGATGTTTTGGAGAGTGTTACTTGGTTCATGTACTAATGTTATGTAATAATCTGTTGTTTTTTTCTGAGATGTTTTTGATGTATGGTAATATTATCCTTTTCACAATTTGTGTTGGTTGTGTTGTAGTGAGTTCAGTGGGTTACCTAGGTTGACTGCATTATTGATGATGTCACTAGCCTGGTAATTAAATGTTTGCAAGTAAACAGCCAAGTTCAAAGAGCACCAAAGCCGCCATACTAATGATTATATAATATTTCCTTTGATATTTCACCAAGAATGTTGAGGGGTGGAAAAGATAATTATTGTAAGTTGCTGAAGAGCTAAAGAGGTTAAATCTGAAACAATAGTCTTTTTTTGTATATATTTATTCCATTTTTGTATTGATAACTTATAATAAGTGTTTTGTTAAAATTGTAAGATCAACTAACTGAATATATATAACATTCAAGTTTATTTGTTTATTTAGGCTAAGGAAAATCAACCAGCAACCAATAACTTATCTGTGTTTATTTTGAACAATTATTGTCCACTTTAGAGATAGGAACAAGTAGCGCAAAAAAATTCAGAGGTTTTAAGTTTATGTAAGTCTACATGGAATCAACTGAAATAAAGAAAATGATGCAGAAATGGTGTTATTGTGAAGGATTTTGGAATCCTTCACAATTGTCATCACAATTGGCAGATAATGGCTTCATAACCATGGTACCAACAGTTTGGTACTCATTCATTTGCAATTCTCCTTTCAGAATACCCTGTGTCAGCTGCAAATTGTGATCATGCAAATAGTCTAGCACTCTGAAAACAATGTCCCAGTTACATCAACTGACTCAATTACAGCCACCTCATAAAGCTGTAGCAGTTCAAAATACATTAGCAAACTGTTTTCTGTACTCTGAAGTAACCAGTTGTGTAGTGGATAGTACCGTGTAATCCTCTGAATACTAGAATAAGATGTCAAGAGACAGCATGAAGGACCTTGTACTAAATTTTATTTTATTTATTAATCAATTTTGTAAAGCTACCCTTCTAACAAAAAGTGGCTCTGAGCCAGAAAATCAAAATTAATCCGTTCCTTTTATGTAACTATGTAGATAGCAATCAAAAACAAAATAACAACCATCAGAAATTGAGTTAGGTCATTCAACAATTTGGCTTTCTATTGACTGCACTATCAGTGGCTTTCCAAAGTTTCAGTTTCTGAAACTGGATTTTCATTAACTTTCCTTTAAAATGTTAGGTATATTGTCTTTATAGGAATAGTATGATTAGAGTGCTTTCAAGTATTATTTTTGCTACATGTTCTCTGGTGAGATGCGAGTGGAAAAAGCTTAATTAACTGGATATGGAAGGTGATCAATGCCTCTTGGAAGGAGAGGGTGTTGCTTGTGGTCCTGGAAAAGACTTAATGTACTTCCTTCAAAAGAGGCTGTTTTGAATCTTACAGTTCTTGACAACTATTGTCTGATCTCCATCCTTTCCTTTTGGGGAAAGTTGTTGAGAGGTTGGTGGGGAATTAGCTTCAAAGCAACCTAGAACAGCGGTCCTCAACCTTTTGGGCACCAGGGATCGGTTCTGTGGAGAAAGGTTTTTCCATGGACCAGAGTGTGCGTGGTTTTGTGTGCTGCCTGCATCTTGCGGATGGGGCTTTGCTTGTTTGTGCAGACCGCTTGCTGGCATGCTGCGGCTCGGTACTGGTCCACAGACCGGGGGTTGGGGAACCCTGATTAGAGGAATTGGATTATCTGGACTTTTTTGGTCAGTATTTAATCCTGAGCATTATAATAATGCAAACTACTTTGTCAGATAACAACTGACTATTTTTGTTGTGGCCTGGATTGGAGTAAGATTTTTTGGTGGCTTTTGAGAATATTAGCATTTTGGACTTGAGAGTTGGAAATTGGAGACATTGTTCTTCAGTGGTTCTGTTCTTATCTCAGTATCCATTGCAGCTGATAGAAGTGAAGGAGAAAAAGTCTGCTCAGTGTCCATGTGTATAGAGTTCAGTCCTCTCCACCCTGTTTGTTAACATTTATATGAAGCTTCTAGGTCATTTATTTATGATATATCATTAGTATTTAGATAATACACAGCTGAATACAGGTAGTCCTTGACTTACAACTATTATTTAACGACCATTCAAAATTACAAAGGCACTAAAAAAAGAGACTTATGACTGTTTTTCACACTTACAAGCATTGCAGCATCCCCATGGTAATGTGATCGAAATGTGGCCACTTGGCAACCGGCTCATATTTATGACAGTTGCAGTGCCCTGGGGTCATGTGATCCCTTTTCTGACAAAGTCAACAGGGAAGCCAGATTCACTTAACAACCACGTTATTGAATTAACAACTGCAGTGTTTCACTTAACAACTGTGGCAAGAAAGGGTCATAAATGGGGCAAAACTCACTTAACAAATGTCTCACTGAGCAACAGAAATCTTGGGCTCGATTGTGGTCCTAAGTCAAAGACTAGCTGTAATGCCATTCTAGTCCAACTGGGAATGTTGAAGTCACGTTCCATTGTCTGAATATGTTGGGATCTATATGGGATGAAAGAAACTGAAGTTGAAGCTAAGCAAGTTGGGCTTTTTGTTTGTTTCTAGCATTTCTCTATCAGTACCAAATAAATCTCTCAAAAGGAAGGCATTACTTTTAAAGGTCCAGAACATTTGGGAGTTATCTTGAACTCATGGCTACTGATGGATGGGCCAATGGAAACTATGGTCAGGAGGGATTTCAGTTGTGCATTTGTTGCACAACTGTACATGGAACGGTAGTACTTCATAGTAGTAAGACACACCTTTATCACTATATTGCAATTAGTATATGACAAGGGATTTCTCTTGAAAACTACCTGGAAGCAGAATGCAACATGTATTGGGGGGGGGCATTCATCATATGAGTACATTAAACCTGTGTTCTAAGCCTTGCACTGATTACCAAAATCCCTTTAGGACTTGATGCTTAGATGGCCACCTTCTCCAATAGAAATCTCACCTTTCCAATAAAAGAATCCTAGATGGATCTCTTTTTGGATCCCCACTTTTGTGAGATGAAGGGGGCAGAAGACACACAGGTGCTGCTTCTTAATTCTGTTGCCTATTTTGTCAAACAATCTTCCACTCAAGGATTGGTTAGACCAGCAGCTCCCAACCTTTTCTATATCCTGCACCCCTAGAATGCTTCTGATATATTCTTGCATCCCTTACAAAAGTTCAAAATAATGACAACAAATTATGCACATACACTATAACTTTGAAAACCCAAGTTTTCGCACTCCCTGGAATATCTTCTCGCACCCCCGGTAGGGAACCCCTGGGTTAGACCAACACATTTGTTACTTTCGGAAACAGGCGAAGACAAAGTTTTTTCAGAAGATATTTGGAATCAATTGATTAATGTCATCTATTGTTTTGTTTGCTTGTATTATTTTATTCTATTTAATTTTATATTGATCTTTACTATCAGCATTTTAATTTGTATTGTTTTTCTTGTATTTTTGAAGTGTCCCATGTGAATATATTCTGAATTTTGCTGTATACAAATCTGATAAATAACAGGTGTACATGCAATATTGGCCTCCATTAGAGAAGAGCTTTATTTCGTGCATTACCAGCACACAGGAAAAACAAAGAATTCAAAGGCATTTAGTTATTGATTCATCATATTATTTCCTCTTTTCAATTGCCAAAAAATATTATTTCCCAAAATAGTAATATCTATTCCAAAAGGACCCTATAATGAAAACAAATGGATGTAGTTAAGGAGTTGTTACATCCTTGCACAGAAATCATTAGAGGTCTAAATAATTAATGGTCATAACTTCATCTTTTTTTTAAGAAAAGAAATGGTGGTGAAGCTAATTTGCTTAGGTTGAAGGGTTATTGTAATATATATACACATTTCAGATTATGTAAGTTTAAGTCAATACTGAATTTTTCTATATCATCAGGACTGTCAACATTACAAGCTGTACTAGACACTGCAGCTGAAAAGAAATGGCAAGTGACTGCTATAAATGTGGGGAATATTAACAATGATAGAAAAGATGAAACGTATCGTTCATTGTTTCAAGATTTGGAGATAAAAAAGGAAAGACGAGTAATTCTTGACTGTGAACGGGATAAAGTCAATGACATTGTAGATCAGGTTTGCTACTCTTTCTTTTTCAATATATTTGAAAGCAACTGTGAAATTATTGTCGGTAATCAACATTATGTGCTTATTTAGTAGCATTGATAAACAAATTATTATTATATTTATTATAATTTCTCTATTAATGTGGTAACCAGTATATATTAACTGTGCTGTTGCATTACAATACCAGTCCTACTAGTAGAGTGACAATGTAACATTAGAAAAATAAATGGGCAGCAAACTGTTATATAAGTTATTACAGTTCAATTAGTACTTTGAAGAGAGAAATTAATTTGTCTGGCGTTGGGTATTCATGTCCCTTGATTGGTAAACTATTATTTGAAATGTCAACATTACAGGTAGTTGCTAAACATTACAAACCTTGTTTAGCAATCGATGTGCACACTTATATCCATATTTCTGCAGCTGAGAACAATGCATGCTGGAGTGAGAGTAATACTGGTGTAGCTGCATGAGATAATTTTATCTGAATGAGGCAGCAGTAACCAATGGTCTTTACAGCACCTCTCTCTCTCTCTCTCTCTCTCTCTCTCTCTCTCTCTCTCCCTCCCTCCCTCTCTCCCTCCCTCCCTCCCTCCCTCCCTCCCTCTTTTACTTTTTCTTTTTCTTTCTCTCTCAGTTTACTTAGTGACCAGGACACTTAGCAATCATTTCACTGGAACTAATTGCAGTTGCTCAACAAGGACTATTTGTATTTGCTATCTGACAATAGGTTATTTCTGTTCCATCAAATAGAAATGTAACTGTTAAAACAATTCCAGATAAACCATGTGAAAATGTTGCATTAATGAACTTGGATCTGGAGTCTGCCTAGTAAAATGGATGGCATTTTTGTTTGCATACAAAGTACACATTTATTTATTCAAATTTATTAGCTTCCCAACTCTAATGGATACTGGGCAGCAATAGACAATACCAAGGGAATTGCCAAAGTTCCATAGATTCCCAGCTACACTTAACAGCTTTAGCTCCACTGTGTTTTAGTTGTCCATTAAATAAATATGTTCAGACATATTTAGAATATAGAAATGACTGTCCTATGTCTTGTATTTGAATAGCACCATATATGCTAGGCCAGCAATCAGAAGTTGCAGAGTTACATGGTCACCTAATAGACAGCTGTGCCATCCTCCATAGTTCTATGTAGTAATCTCAGCTAGTCATGGGATCTAAAGGTTGTCTCACCACTCAGCATAGGGAATGAGGCAGTTTTATTTTATTTTATTTACTCACATTTATTATAGCTGTCCAACTCTAGTGCACAGTATACAAAAATACCCTCTGTAAAAAAAATCAAAACATTAAACCATATAGATAGCGTCAACTAAAACAATTTTAAAGGCATCACATGTACAGGCAATAGGGTCTAAAATTCTGTTGCTGGTAAAAATATTGCTATCTTCTTGCTCAGTGGGAGGAGAATGGAACATGCTAGTTTATTGTTGGCAAGCTTTGAGAATAAAAATGAATATAAAAATGAAATATTTTAGAGCCTTTGGACTGAAAACCATTTTCATGACAATTAAAAATAAAATCCATATTTTAACTTACAATGAATTCATCAAAATGATTCATTGCCACTATTTTTTCAGTATAATCATTCTGTTATTGTAATTTGTGAAATATGTTTTATTGTTTCTGTAACTTTTCCCCAGGCAAATCAGTTATTTGATTCCCTTCTAGGTTATTACTATTGGTAAACATGTAAAAGGATATCACTACATCATTGCAAATTTGGTAAGTTAGTTTAATACTTGCCTGAACATGTAATATTTCCAAGATTAAAGTATATTTTATGCATGATTTTGTATACGATATTTAATGAAAGGTCTGTTGCTCTCTGAAAAAAACTCAAAGAATATTGGAAGTATTTATTCTTGGTTCTTACATTATCATATCAAATCATCAGCTTTTTTTAGTTCTGATTATATCCTCCTACCTTTGATTACACAACTATGCTTAGCTGCCATTCACTGTAGCCCTATATTGTTACTATCCTCCATATGATTACCATATATGAGAAAATAGGGAATAAATCAATTTTTTGTTGGCCTCAAATATGACATATACACATTGTGTTGTCTGCAAGAGTGTGTGTGTGTGTGTGTGTGTGTGTGTGTGTGTGTGTGTATTTAGCTGTTCTATGACCTGGCTGTTAATATTACAAACTGTATGATAAAATATGTTGATGATATGAGTATTCTCTGAGTAATAATAGAAAACATTATTTCAAATTAAATAAAATTCTATGTAAAAATTTAAATTATGGTGTACCTGAAAGAAAAAAGCATTGAAACGCTTTCAGAAATTTGATCATAGTGTGCAGTATTTAGAGACAGTATCTTCCTTTTTCTTCTGAAATAAACAACAGAACAAAACCATTTATTTAAATAGTAATCATGCTTTATATATAAATCATGATTAATTCAAATTGTGGCTAATAAGCCAAGGCAACAAATGGCTCCATATTATTGATACAGATTCATTTATGACAAATTAAGAACTGGAAAATTCATTATTAAGTGGTGTGGTTGTTAAGTGAGGCATCACATGACTACACCTTATTTTATTACCTTTTTTGATGCAAGTGTTAAGTGAATCATCATGGTTGTTAAGTGAAATATCAAGTGACTCCAATGTGCAATCTTTCTTTTTCCCTCCCATTGATTTTGCTTGTTGGAAGTCAGATGGGAAGGTTACAAATGGTGATCACGTGCCCACAGAACAGTGTAACTGTCATAAATGTACAGTGGTTGCCAAGCAACCAAATCTTTTTTAACACAAATTAAGAAGTCCATTCCTAACCAGTGTGTTAGGAATGTACATTACAGCATGTGCATTATAATGTCTTCTCCTCTACTTCTCCTTTACCGCTTCAAGTGTCGAGGGAGATACAAGTTGCTTTTCTGGTGGCCTCAACCATTCTTTTTTTTTTTATTAGTTTATAACAGGCATGTCAAACTCGCAACATCACGTGATGTCGCTCAACGTATCGGGCCGGTTTTGCCATTGCTGGCAATGGAGTGGGCGTGGCTTCCATGTGATGCGTCCGGCCCATGGGCCGGCAGTTTGACACCCCTGGTTTATAATATAAAACACAAAAATACAAAAGCAAATAGTAAGAAAAATAGAGGAGGGAAAAGGGAAGAAAAAAAATGTAGAGAAGAAAAGAAAAAGAAAGAAAAGGCATTGACTTCCGACCTCCCTTTGGTGCAGTAGAATAAGAAGTAACATCGGACCTCAGTTTTTTACTTTTACATATTATAAACTAGCTATTTTTATAATAACAGATTTATCTAATCAGTAAAACCCAAAATCAAAATTTCATTTTTTTCCACCTCAAGCATAAAATCCAGAGCGGTTTCCTAGTAGAAACAAAAGTATGTGTGTTTTTTTCTTTTATCAAAGCAGTCAATTTATCCATCTCTGCTAACTCCATCAGCTTTTGCAGCCATTCATCCATTGTGGGGATTGAAGTATCTTTACATTTCTGTGCATAGAGTAATATTGCTGCCATCAACATATATAACATCAAGTTCCAATTTTTTTTCCAAGTCTTTTTCCATTAAACCCCAAAGAAAAGCATCTGGTTTTATCTTTATATTCACTTTAAGAATCATCTGTCTTAGAATATGAATCCTACTCCAATATTTCTTTGCTTTATCACATGTCCATCATAAATGATAAAAAGTCAGTTCTTTACATTTGCATTTCCAGCATTCATTTGAAATACTTTTATACATTCTTGATAAATTATCTGGTGATAAATACATCATCTTATAAAATTTACATTTAAATTATAATTTAATGTAAATTTTAAACCTTTCATCCACATATTCTCCCATTGTTCAAGCTTTGCATTGTATCCAAAGTTCCTTGTCCACTGAATCATACAATGCTTTACATCAGTGATGGCGAACCTTTTAGAGACCAAATGCCCAAACTGAAACCCAAAACCCACTTATGTATTGTCAGGTGCTGGGCGGGCGTGGCCCACTGGGCAGGCGTGGCTATGGTGATAACGGCAGACTGGATGGGACTAAAAAGTTCAATCAATCAATTCCAACTTTGCGAGATATTTTTTTTTTCTCACGAGAAGTTGAAATTGATTGATTGAATCTTTTTTTTTGCACATGGCGACGGAGGCCTAAAGCGAAAAGGTTTTAAAAAACCCAGCTGAAGGCCTAGGACTGGGGTGACAGCGTGCGTGCCCACAGAGAGGGCTCTGTGTGCCACCTGTGGCACGCGTGCCATAGGTTCGCCACCACGGCTTTACATATTCACTTTCCAAATTCAAATTCAATAACATTTTATAGACCTTAGCAATGATATGTTCATCACTACTACACAGTAGGATTTTCAATTCGTTTTTAACAGAATCAAACCCATAGGTCTTTTTGTCTAATTTAAATCTTTCTTTCAGATGTAAATATGTAAACCTGTAGCAGATATGTCCTAATTCTAGCTCTAATTCTAGGATATTATTTTACCATAAGTCCAGCAGTCCAACTTCACCACCATTTCTTTTCTTAAAAAAAACTTCCTGGGGGCACACTCAAAGGGGCATCCTTGTAGAAAACCTTGTTTTATATTTATTCCGTCTATACGTCTAACAAAGTGATTGTTAAAATCAACATTTACTTTACCCTTGTCATATCATAAATAACCATGCCATCCAAATCTTAGTTCATGACCTTCTAAATGAAATAGCCTCTTATTCTGGAGGGTCATCCATTCTTTTAGCCAGATCAAACAGCAAGCATTAAAATACAGTTTCAAATCTGGTAAACCCTGTTTCTCATTATGATATTGTAAATATTCAATAATATTCAAAACAGTCCTCACATTATCCCTTAACTGTCTTTTTGGCAGAAAGCCAGATTGGTCTTCATGAATATATACCTGTAAAATCTTGTTTAATTTTTCTGCCAAAACTGCGGCAAAGAGTTTATGTTGTTGTTATGTGTCCGACCCATCACGACCCCATGGACAATGTTCCTCCAGGTCTTCCTGTCCTCTACCATCTTCTGGAGTCCATTTAAGTTCACACCTGCTGCTTCAGTGACTCCATCCAGCCATCTCATTCTCTGTCGTCCCCTTCTTCTATTGCCCTCAATCTTTCCCAGCATTAGGCCCTTCTCCAGTGAGTCCTTCCTTCTCATTAGGTGGCCAAAGTATTTGAGTTTCAACTTCAGGATCTGGCCTTCTAAAGAGCAGTCGGGGTTGATCTCTTCTAGGACTGACCGGTTTGAACGCCTTGCAGTCCAAGGGACTCGCAGGAGTCTTCTCCAGCACCATAGTTCAAAGGCCTCAATTCTTTGGCGCTCAGCCTTTCTTATTGTCCAACTTTCACAGCCATACATTGCAACTGGGAAAACCATGGCCTGGACTATACGCACTTTTGTTGGCAGGGTGATGTCTCTGCTTTTTAGTATGCTGTCTAGATTTGCCATAGCTTTCCTCCCCAGGAGCAAGCGTCTTTTAATTTCTTTGCTGCAGTCCCCACCTGAGGTGATCTTGGAGCCCAGAAAAATAAAATCTGTCACTACCTCCATTTCTTCCCCATCTATTTGCCAGGAATTGAGAGGGCCGGATGCAATGATTTTGGTTTTCTTAATGTTGAGTTTCAAGCCAACTTTTGCACTCTCCTTCTTCACCCGCATCAAGAGGCTCTTTAGTTCCTCTTCACTTTCTGCCATTAGCGTGGAATCATCTGCATATCTTAGGTTGTTGATATTTCTCCCGGCAATCTTAATTCCAACTTTTGTTTCATCTAGCCCTGCCTTTCTCATGATGTGCCCTGCATATAAGTTAAATAGGCAGGGCGACAGTATACAGCCTTGCCGGACTCCTTTTCCAGTTTTGAACCAATCAGTGGTTCCGTGTCCAGTTCTCACTGTTGCTTCTTGACCCACATATAGGTTTCTCAAGAGACAAATAAGATGGTCTGGTATTCCCATCTCTTTAAGAACTTTCCACAATTTGTTGTGATCCACACAATCAAAGGCTTTAGCATAATCAATGAAGCAGAAGTAATGTTTTTCTGGAACTCCCTAGCTTTCTCCATGATCCAGCGTATGTTGGCAATTTGATCTCTAGTTCCTCTGCCTCTTCGAAATCCTGCCTGTACTTCTGGTAGTTCTCGATCCACATACTGCTGGAGTCTAGCTTGTAGGATTTTAAGCATAACTTTACTAGCATGTGAAATGAGTGCAATGGTGCGATAGTTTGAACATTCTTTGGCATTGCCTTTCTTTGGAATTGGAATGTAAACTGACCTTTTCCAATCCTGTGGCCACTGTTGAGTTTTCCAAATTTGCTGGCAAATTGAGTGTAGCACTTTTACTGCATCGTCTTTTAAGATTTTGAATAGCTCAGCTGGAATACTGTCACCTCCACTAGCTTTGTTGTTGCTCAGATTTTCTAAGGCCCATTTCACTTCACATTCTAGGATGTCTGGTTCGAGGTCAATGACCATCTCATTGTGGTTATCTGGGATGTTAAGCTCATTCTTGTATAGTTCTTCTGTGTAGTTTTGCCATCTCTTCTTAATCTCTTCTGCCTCTGTTAGGTCTCTGCCATTTTGGTCCTTTATCATGCCCATCTTTGCATGAAACATTCCCTTCATATCTCCAATTTTCTTGAAGAGATCTCTGGTCCTCCCTATTCTGTTGTTTTCTTCTATTTCTTTGCACTGTTCATTTAAGAAGGCATTCTTATCTCTTCTAGCTATTCTCTGGAATTCTGCATTCAATTGGGTGTATCTTTCTCTTTCTCCTTTGCCTTTCGCTTCCCTTCTTTCCTCAGCTATTTGCAAAGCTTCCTCAGACAGCCATTTTGCTTTCTTGCATTTCTTTTTCTTTGGGATGGTTTTAGTTGCTACCTCTTGTACAATGTTGCGAACTTCCATCCATAGTTCTTCAGGCACTCTGTCTATCAGATCTAATTCCTTAAATCTATTTGTCACCTCTACTGTATATTCATTAGGAATATGATTTAGTTCATACCTGAGTGGCCTAGTGCTTTTCCCTACTTTTTTCAATTTAAGCCTAAATTTTACAACGAGAAGCTCATGATCTGAGCCACAGTCAGCTCCTGGTCTTGTTTTTACTGACTGTATAGAGCTTCTCCATCTTTGGCTGCAGAGCACATAGTCAATCTGATTTCTATGTTGACCGTCTGGTGATGTCCATGTGTAGAGCCGTCTCTTGGGTTGTTGGAAAAGAGTGTTTGTTATGACCATCGTATTCTCTTGACAAAATTCTATCACCCTGTGCCCTGCTTCATTTTGTACTCCAAGGCCAAACTTGCCTGTTATTCCAGTTATCTTTTGGCTTCCTACCTTAGCATTCCAATCCCCCATGATGATAAGGACATCATTTTTGGGTGTTAATTCTATAAGGTGTTGTAGGGCTTCATAGAACCGGTCAATTTCATCCTCTTCAGCACTAGTGGTTGGGGCATAGATTTGGATTATTGTGATATTGAATGGTTTGCCTTGGATTCGAATTGAGATCATTCTGTCATTTTGGGGATTGTATCCCAGTATTGCTTTTCCTATTCTTTTATTGACTATGAAGGCTACTCCATTTCTTCTGAGGGATTCTTGCCCACAGTAGTATACCTGATGGTCATCTGAGTTAAATTCACCCATTCCTGTCCATTTTAGTTCGCTGATTCCTAAGATGTCGATGTTCAGTCTTGTCATCTCTTTTTTGACTACGTCTAGCTTGCCTTGATTCATGGATCTTACATTCCAGGTTCCTATGGAGAAAAAATCTTTACAGCATCGGACTTTCCTTTCACCACCAGATATATCCACAGCTGAGCGTCCTTTCGGCTTTGGCCCAGTCGCTTCATTCTTTCTGGTGCTACTAGTACTAGCCCTCTGCTCTTCCCCAGTATTGGACACCTTCCGACCTGAGGGGCTCATCTTCCAGCGTCATATCTTTTTGCCTTTTAGTACTGTCCATTGGGTTTTCATGGCAAAGATACTGGAGTGGTTTGCCATTTCCTTCTCCAGTGGATCACATTTTGTCAGAACTCTCTGCTATGACCTGTCCGTCTTGGGTGGCCCTGCACGGCATAGCTTATAGCTTCATTGAGTTACACAAGCCCCTTCGCCACGACAAGGCAGTAATCCATAAAGGGGAAAGTGTTTATAGTCCTTGTTTAATAATGAAATTGGTCTGTAATTCTTTACCTTTGTAGCATCTTGACCTTCCTTTGATAATAACACAATATTAGCTTCTTTCCATATTTGAAGTATCTTTCCCCTCATAATATTCATTATATCCTCTAGTAGCTGAAGAAGTTCCTCTTTGAAGCATCTATAATATTGGCTTGTAAGGCCATTTGGATCTGGAGCTTTACCTGATTTTGTTTTTTTAATAGCTTCTGATATTTCAAAGACAGTTACTGGGTCATTCATAAGTTGTTTCTGAGTTTGTGAAAGTTTAGGCAACTATTGTCTTAACAAATATTCATCTATTTTAGACATATCG
The DNA here is from genome assembly GCF_016545835.1 of Crotalus tigris. Classification (NCBI taxonomy): domain Eukaryota; kingdom Metazoa; phylum Chordata; class Lepidosauria; order Squamata; family Viperidae; genus Crotalus; species Crotalus tigris. Next base: position 628,757 of record NW_024097086.1, on the reverse strand, counting down.
AACTCCTGCTTTTTATACAAATTGAAATAGAAATAATGAAAAGACTTTTTAATAACCTCATTGTCTGTTATTACATTGTTGCCTTCACAGATTTTCTCACTCATTCTCTTTTCCCTTCCCTTTCTTAGTTTATATGCCAACCATCTTCCTGGTTTATTTGCAAACTCAGAATGTCTTTGCTTCATATAATTCAGTTTTCTTTCTATTTCTTGAGCTTTGTTAATTGATGTTGTTGTAGTATATCTTTGATGTTGTCTCTCCATCTTCTGGGTTTGGCTTGTGCTCTTTGACCTTCTCCTCTTTTGTATGTGCTTGTATGGTATGAACATCCTTTCCAGATGAGCAAACCACTTTATTTTCTGTTTCTATATGTAATTTAATATTGGTTCTATGCCAATTCTTTCTCTTATGGTTTCATTTTTTATTTTATCTCTTCTGATCACTCCAGCTGCTTTCCTCAAACATCTCATTTCCATGATGACTAACTTTTCTTTATGTTTTATTGTAAATGTCCATGTTTGGCACTGGTAGCTTAGGGTGGGGATAAGTATGCTTTGTATGAGATGCTTTTTTGTGCTGATCATACTGCCTTATGTTGTAGGAATGGAGCATGCTGTTCTAATACTTGATTTGCCTTACTGCATCATATGTTAATATCTTCATCCCTTTTACCATCTTTGGTGAACGTTGTTGAACTTTGATACTTGTTTTATGCTTATTCCTTTTATTGCTATGTTTAGGGTATGATTTTTTTCCTTCCAATTGCCGTTACTTCTGTTTTTTCTTTTCTGATTCTCATATTATTTTTCTTGCATTCTTGGTTCATGGCCATAAGATATTGCTGCTTCTTAGCTGTACTTGCCTGATTATCTGCAAAGAGTAGTTGATATTTCCATTCTTGGATTTGGCTTCTTCACTTAAGCTGTCAATGTAGGTGATAAATAATAGTGATGATACTGTAGTACACATCCCTGTTTTATTCTGTATGTTACTGTGAAGGGTTTCGAAGTTCCTTGGTTTGTTTTGACTACACCTCTGCAATCACTCTATAAGTTTTTCATACCCTAATAAGATGTTCACGTACTCTGTATGGGATCAATGTTTGCTATAATAATTTCTTATCAACTCTATCAAATGCTTTCTCTCAATCTACAAATGTGACAAAGATTCTTACTGTATTCCATATTCTTTTCTATTAGTTGTTTAAGCAGAAAAAGTGCATCTGTGCAGTTTCTATTTTTCTAAAACCCATATGCTCTTCTACTAGTTGTGGTTCTATAACTGGTCTTAATCTCATTTCTATTATTTTGGTGTACTTTTTCTCTACCTGTCTCAAGAGTGAGATGTATGTATTTTCATTTCCTCCCTTTCTTTACTTGTTACCTATCTGGAGGTGCAGTTAGTTGTGTCCATGCTGTGTTAAAGATTCTATGTAGCATCAAGATGTCACAATGCAAATTCTGTCCTTTCATGCCCGCATCATGACATCACACTTACATGAATTTGCATTACAATATTGCAGTGCTCTGTCATTTGTCCTCACTTTGCCTTCCTCCTGCAAAAACTTACCTTTGAGGCTGTCCAAACTAACACACAAAATATAACAACATTGTAAAGTATATAAGGCTGCTTATCTGAAAAAAGTTTTTAAAAACATGAAAGTACTCTCATCTACAAGGAAGAAGTAAAATCAATTCAGATACAATACACCAATATGCAAATGTGTGTGTGTGTGTCTGTCTGTCTGTGTCTGTGTGTGCCCATGTATGTGTGTTTGTATTTATAACAAAGCCTATGGAAAAGTGGAGTTTAAATTCCAGGATTTGAAATTTTGGAGTACAGGTGGTTGTCAATTTATGACCATTTCTTTTATGATTATTCAAAATTACAGTGATGACTTATGCCTGTTGGAGTATCCCCAGGTTCACATGATTAAAGTTTGAATGCTTGGCAACCAGTTTCATAATCTCCATTTGTGACCTTCTATCAAGCTTCTGACAAGCAAAGTCAATGGGGAAGGCTGGATTTTCTTAATGACCACAGCAAAAAAGGTCACAAAAATCTGGTGTGACTCATTTAATGGCAACATTGCTTAACAATGGAATTTACAGTCCCAATTATGATCATAAGATGAGAATTCCCTATATTTGGTCTATATCACTTGGAAGTTCTACATCAAAATACAGGGCCTAAAAATCTTTCTAGCTGATAGATTGTAGGAGCTCTGGTGAAAGTGCATGACCGAAGTTTATATTTTGTATTCTCTTTTTATTCAATTTAAATATCCAAGTCCTATAGATTCTAGGCTGCGTACAAATGCAAAATATCCATAAAAACAGATAAAATGTTGAACTATTGTACAACTGAAATTTATATTTTCCATGTCCAGGGATTTACTGATGGAGATTTATCAAAAATACAGTTTGGAGGAGCTAATGTGTCAGGATTTCAAATAGTGGACTATGATGATCCTTTGGTGTCAAAATTTATACAGCGCTGGTCAACCCTGGAAGAAAAAGAATATCCTGGAGCTCACACTAGCACAATTAAGGTAAATGATTTTCCTTTTATATCTGGAACCGTGTTTACTGATGGTTTACATAGAAATGAATTCTAAAGAACTGTTAAACAAAATCATATTGCTTAGAATAGAGATCTTCAACCTTTCTCAGTTGGTGGACCAGAGGGAAAGGGAGGGGGAAGCATTTTACGCACATGTGCATACACACAAACAGGGGCCGCAAGCACACGTGATGCTAGCAATGCCCCATTTTTGCCACGTGGTGCCCCATTTTTGCCGCACGATGCCCTGTTTTTGCAGCGTGGCATCCTGTTTTCATGGTGCTAGCATGAATGGGGTTAAGTGCATACACACACATGAGCCCATTGGCCAGCCTATTCCATGGGCTGGTGGCCAATAGGCTACAGCCCAGTAGTGGGCCGTGGCCCACAGGTTGGGGACCCCTGGCTTAGAACATTGGTCCCCAACCTTTTTAGATTGGCAATCCAGCCTGGTGCAGGGGAGGGGCATTTAAGTGGCAGGCACACGTGCGCATGCACAGCTTCATTTGTGTGAGCAGAAGCGCTTGCACTCTAACGCAAAGGTCCTTAACTCTCCACTTGTGAGAGGGGAGCTTCATTCACACTTGCTCGCCCCCCCAACAGCCAGGTTTCTAAGAGGCCACGGCTCAGTAGTGGGCTGCGGCCTAGGGGTTGGGGACTCCTTGCTTAGAAAACCAAATAATATTATTTTGCATTGTCCTAAATAATCTCTGAATGTGTGTAATAGTCAATTGGCATATTTGAAAGATAAAAATAGTTTAGTAATTTTTTACTGCAGAAAATAAAGTTCTGCAATAAAATAAAAGCGATAACATACACAACAATAATCACAGATAAATTACCTTTCCTGCTAATAGTAGTATACAGGTTCATTAGTTTCTGAAATAAGAAATCTATTTCTTCCCAAACAGGTGATTGATTCTAAATTTGCTAATTCATGCTTAGCTCTAGAAAGCTGGGAAAGAAAGAACAATTCTAAGAGTAATTTACAGGTTTCTAAAATAAGGAAAACTAGGCCATAGAATGCCATATATATAATTAAATTAAAGGATTGCAAAATATGATACAAAGTATGAATGAATAGAAATCAAAACAAAAAATGTCAATTTATGGTGTCATAATAATAAAATGGATAGTCAGTTGTTCTGAACTGTGTAAATCTGTATATTTTCATGATAGTACTAGTATACTTCATACCACTGGCAATCTGCTATGTCACTTTGTTAGTAGTTTAAAAACAGGTGGTGGTACTTTACCATATTATCTTAATGCTTAACTTTGTCTAAAGGTAGAAAAATCCTACTAATTTCTAATTAGTATTACATGATATGTACCTCATAAATTATTTTATATTTGCCTCAAGTCTGCCATTATTCAGAACATGTATAAATGATCAAAGTAACAGCAGGAGAAATTGTCTCTCTCAGTGGTGTGTTCTGACACAATTTAGTTACTGACTAGCTCTGAATGGGCACTGCTAAATCATTTCAACAAATGATTAAATTTGGAGAATTTTGACTTATATCCCCTATATGATCAATGAATATATTATCAAGAGAAGAAAACAGATGGGGAGAAATGTTTCTAAACATATCCATCCTATTCCATAATAATTGCAGTTTTGATAGCTTTTCTGGAAAGAAATGGAACTCAAGTTCATGTTTATGAGAACATTTCTAAAATAAATATGATAGATCCGAGTGAGATTATAGGATGCACCTGAAAGAAATTGAACTTGTGACTGCTGTTCAAGAATTATTAGCAAAAGAAACATTTGTTCTAAAAAATATAAGGGCAATGGAAAAATAATAAACAATAAACAAAAGCAGTTAAAAAGAAAAATAAAACAAAAGAAAATAAAATGTAAATACTTCGTTGCAGAACCATGCTGTTATCTTTCTCGACTTGCAAAACTACCCTTACAGTTGCCACCATCAAGATTGCCTTTTGTTCTTTGAACTTCATTTTTCTCTATATGAGGATCTCTTCAATTGCATATACTACAACTTTCTCAATATTTATTCATTTACTTACTGAGGCCTATATGCCATTCCAATTGTATGTGACTCTGAACGGCTTATACTTTCAATTATTTATTCTATGAATCGGTCCTCGTTCCTTCTTTTATAAGAAACCAGTTGAAAATGTTTCTTTTCCAATAGTTGTTCACTTTTATACTGAATCTATGTTTATCTAGTATTCATTTATTTTGTTACCTTAAATCATGGTTTTAACACAGTTTTTCAGCAACCTTTTCCTACCATACTCGATTTATTTTTGTTTCTTCTAATGTATCCAACTCTCACTTCTATACTGAAAAGTAGCAGAAATACAATCTGATGTCCAACCTTCTTGCTTCTTTTGACAAATATTTATTCTTTAGAATAGATAGCATACTGAATATTATATTTCTATCAGAATTTTCATGATTTAAAATTTATCCATCTATTTTCTGATCTTTACTAAATATTTTCCAGAGTATAAAAATTTTCATTTAATTTCCACCATTTATATATATAACTTGCAATCATTCATACCATTATCTTTTCATAATTATTTTCGTTTTTTTAAAAAATCTTTAGATCCATACCCCTCATTGCATCATGTCAACTAACATTCACTGCAAATTGTTTGTATTCTTATCCAGCAATACAAAATCATCTGCAAGCAAAAACATTCTCAAATTTATATTTCAGTATTCTGATGGCATACAAATCTATGATTTGGCTCTCTGAATGGTTTGAATACAGCATGATATATTGAAAATGAATCCAGATAAGATGGATGAAGATGAGGGTGATAGTAAAAGATGTTCACTGTGAATAGTTCTAATTCCAGAGACACTATAGATTCTCTATTCTGAATGGATTGCATTCTCCAGAAATAGCTAATATACAATTTAAAGGTATTTCTGAATCCAAATTTCCGTCTCATAAAGCTAGTGGCCAAGACTCCTCTCTTTATATGCTTCAGTTATGTACATTCCTTCTTGCAAGAAAATCACCTTAAAGCTTTGAATGTACATTCCATAACTCTGTTATGTATTGCATTTGGGGGCAATTATATTAGAAACTAGAATTTATCAAAGCAGAAGTGCTAATTATTCAACAACTAATTGGCATCGTACCTGAAAATTGCAAGACAAAGTGTCCATTAATAAGAATAGTGGGGAAAATATCAGATTTAATTTTCAGTGGGTAAAAAAAAGAATTGTCTCCTTCTCAAGTATCCATCTTCATATTGACAGAAGGCAATTGACTGCTTTATTGACTGCTTTAAGTGACTTCACTATGGTATGCAATAAAGATTCCTATATTGCTGTGCTGAGTGCCTGGGTAGTTTCTGACAATTTTCAGCCAGGGAGTTTGACAGCTGATTTTCTTCTCCTATTCTATAAAAGCAGAAAAAGTGTCTTTGTATTCTTGCTTCAGAACATTTAACCAAAATTGTACCACAATAGCAGTAGTAAGGGTAGCAGTTTGGTGCTGGAGCCCTACTTCATTTCCAGATATATATGGCAGAATTCCAATCAAATATACAACTCTTCTCTCACAAAGTGATTATAATTTTTTCTTAGGATTTCTTGGTCCTCTAAGTCCAACAAATGTCCTGATACCTATAGGAGCTTCAGGTAAGCCAATAACTTCTTCGGGACCATTTAGATTGGGCTCCAGCCTCCTACTATTTTTCTGCTACCTTCCATGTCTAGGAAGACCTTGCATCACTGTTGGAAATTACATCTGATTTCTACCTACTATTCATCATCTCTGTGACTATGTAAGGAAACAGATCTCAAATTTATTGGACAAATTCATATGGTGACCCATGTTAGTCTAATAATAGTTAATTTGCAGCTAAAACTAAACATTGACCAGTTTTACACTTTTCTCAGTTGTTTTCAAAGTCTTGCCTTGCTCCATCTGCATGTTGGCTTTATGTCACCTTGTGAGGTAGGCCATGCAGGAATCACAGCAGGTGAACTAATTCACTGTCCTTTGTGTGCCTGGAGGCTGTGGGAGACAAGAGACTTTGGCTGAATCCTAGTAAGACCAGTGACTTTGGGTGCATGGAGCTTCTGGCTCTAGGACTTCTTTAATATCTTTACTTCTGGATGAGGTTGCACTACCCCAGATAGACCCAGGGCCAGTCTGGAGATTCTCTTGGACTTGTGATTCCTGCTTGACAGAAGGTGGCAGTTGTGGCTAGAAAAGCCTTTGCAAAAACTTTGTGTGTCAGTTGTGCCCTTTCCTGGATTAGGAATCCCTTCACTCAGTCACTGAAGCCCTGGTCATCTCTTGCTTGAACTACTTGGACTACTGCAAAATGTTCTACATGGAACTATCCTTGAAGAGTAAGTGGAAGCTTCAGCTGGTGCAGAATGCAGCTTCATGGGCAGTTCTTGGAGCTCCTACGGAGGCCTCTGTTACACCGCTGTTCCATGAGCTGCACTGGCTGTCAGTTTACTTCTGGGTCCAACTCAAGGTGTTGATTATCATTTTTAAATTCTTCTTGATATGGATCCAGGCTATCTGAGAAATCAGCTCACCCTGATGGTGATGGTGAAAGGGCATGCTGTGGAGCCCGTCAGAAATTTCATCTGGCAGGTCCAGAAGAAGAGTCTTTCTTGCCATGACTCCTCCCTCGGGAACATCATGACCCCTGATGTGAGATCCACAGTGACCCTTTTGACCTTCCAAAAGGCTTTGAAGAATGACTGTGTCTATTAGCCTGGAGCCCCACTGTGGGCCTGGTACTTTGGAGATGGCTAATAGTGTAAATAACACCCCACCTCCTCCCTATGCACACTTTACTCCTCCCTCTCTATCTTGCTTTATTTAAAGATAGTTTTATTTAAATTGGATTTTTAAATTTAAGATCTTTATTTATTATTTTAATGTTTTACAGGTGCACTTTAATTGAAGGTCTGTAAGTCAACTAGAGTCACGTTTGGTGGGAGGGGTAGCATACACAATAGAGATAGATAGATAAATAGATAGATAGATAGATAGATAGATAGATAGATAGATAGATAAATCTACATTATGGTAAAGTTACATTAACATAATCTTGCAAGTCTGAATGTATCTTCCTTCATCTCCTTGACAGGCCAAGAAACTAAGGAGGGTCTTTTTTGAGCCTCCTATCCTTCCCACATTCCTGTTGTGGGCTAAATTGCCTTTTATTTGAGTGTTCCTTTGGTTGCGTCTCTTCCCATGTATCCCAAAGTCATTCCCACATACCAATGGAATTTTTGTTATCTTATTGGATAGTGAAGAGTCGTTTGAGTGTATTCTGCATTTTTGATATAAAAAATAGCTTGGGTATTTGATTCATTGGAAAAGTCATTGGGAACCACCCTTTGCAGCATATTTTTCACTGAAGTACTTGTGCCCACTCCTTCAAGATTTATGTAATTGGTGTTTTTGAGTGGGATGGGTAATGGCCATTTTATTTTAGTGGAAAAACAAGATTTAATGTTGATGAGCTTCAGGCTAATAACAATGTTCATAAAATATCAGCACTTAATAATAACAGTAAAGAAGAACTGATAATCACTCAGCTCATATTATTGCATATTCCATAGAATTCATAGATAATCTACAAAATAGCTAATGGTGTAGGTCAGACATGTCAAACACAAGGCCCGGGGACCAGATGTGGCCCGCAAAGTGGTTTCATGTGGCCCATGAAGCCATCCTGGAAACAGTGAGGGAACGGCCCCCTCTGCCTTGGCCCTGGCCCAGGCCAGCAGGGATCCAATGAGGGCAACCGCAATGCTGATGTGGCCCTCAATGAAATTGAGTTTGACACCCCTGGCATAGGTAGTATAGTTAACAGAATAACAGAGTTGGAATGGACCTTGGAGAACTTTTAGTCCAACATCCTGCTGAAGCTGGAAATCCTATACCATTTCAGACAAATGATTGTGTAATCTCTTCTAAAAAACCTTCAGTGTTGGAGCACCCACATTTTTGGGAAGTTTGTTCTGCTGATTATGTAATGGATGGCCCAGGAGTCAGCCCAGACAATGAAGACAAGCTGGATTCAGCAACTTTGAACGGTGCCATGGAAAACATGGGGGGCTCTGAACCTAGAGGGGATGGGCAAAGGAGGAGGCAAAATCAGGAACATCAGAAGGGCTGGTGGAGCAACCAGGCTGGCTAACAAAAGAAGGCATGAAACAGCTGCAGCCAGGAGGCTCTAAAGACCACCCAAAAGCAGAAAGTAGAGAAGTCAGTGATGAGGAGAAATTGCCTCCTCCACTGGATCCCAGGCATGCAGGGCTGAGAGGATGAAAGTTCAACAGAGATCAGCAAGACTACTTGTAAGGAAGTAGTCTTGCCTCTCCTAATGAGTTGCACTGGTTAGCAGCTCTTTAGCTCAACAAATGGAGCAAAGTGATGCTGGAGACAACTCATCTGTTTCTTGCCATGCACTTGCTCAGCCATCATGGTTCTTGCTGGGTCATCTGATTCTTGCCATATATTGAAACCTTGACTTTGTTACTGGATCTGGACTTTGCTTCTTGAACTTTGGACTTGGATTTTGGTGCTTTGTGTTCGGACCATGGACTTGTCTTTTAACTTCAAACCTGGTAGGTGACTTTACAGATTTGCTATGTGTTTCTGAACTGGACTTGGATTAATTGGGTTTTGGGCTGGTTCCTGCATGGGGTGAATCCTGGGAAATAATATTCAGGGCTGGCAAAGCCTCAACAAAGATTTTAAACCCATGTGATGTGTGCCTATGTGAGCAGGACAGGACAGATTTATTGTTACAACTGTCAAGAAATTTCTCCTTAATGGACTTCTGGTGGATTTGCGCTGGCGATGGCGGCTACTTTGTAGCCGTCCTCCTGAGAAAGTGTTAGAACCGCTAAGAACAGCAGGCATCAGCTGTTCTGCGGTTCAGAACCTCCTTCCCGGGCAAAGGGAGGGAGGGGAGTATCATCTGAATAGTGGTAGAGCCTCTGAAACCCCCCAAGGAATTTTTTTTGGGGGGTGAAAAGAGTGCTCCCACGGAGTTCAGATTGTCTCTGCTTCTCAGCTGTCTTTGTCTCTAGGGACAAAGCGAGACACCGCTCCCACCTCCGCGATTATAGAGATCTGGTGAGTTATTTTAAAAGCGGACAGAGCTGAATAAAGGATTTTATTTTTTTATTTTATTTGGACTTGTAGTTTAAAGATTTATTTTTATTCCCTTTTTTTTCTTTTGCTGAAAGGGAAAGTAAAATGGCAATCGTCAGGGTTTTTTTTTTTAAGTGACCGGAATGGAATGGAACGGATTTGATTACTTACAATGATTTTTTGAAAGTGGATTTGGGTTTTAAGAGGACTATTTTCCCTTTTTGTTTAACCTTTTTTTTTACTTTTTTAAGGGATTTTTTTTTTGTATCTTTTGTATTTTTTTCTTAAGAAGGAGAAAAGGAGAAATAAATTTTTGAAAATGGCTTCAAAGCGTCAAGCAACTTCTACAGTACCGAAGGTGGCTTCTTCTCCTGCGATATTACCAGCACAACAACCTAAACCTATACCACCATCTTCTCCCCCTCTGCAACCAATAACGGTAAAAGATATGCAAGATATAATGGGAAATGCTATATCTCAAATTAGAGGTGAAATGAAAGAGCTTTTAGTGGAGAATAATAGTATTTTGAGGCAAGATATAGTTTTGGCTTTAAAAGGACTTACTTCTGTGGTTGAAAAATTGGATTCTCGACTTGAAGAAGTTGCAGACAAGGTGGAGGTTTTGGAGGAAAAGTTTGAAGGAATGGAGAAAAGGTGGAAATTTCACAAGATGAAATTGTTATGTCCCAATATCGAGAGATGGAGTTTGCTTTAAGAATCAGGGGCTTGAGACAGGACATGCAACAAGACCTGAGAGAGATGGTAGTGAATGATTTTGCTGTGATCCTGGACAGAGAAAAAGAGGAAATATCTAGAGAAATTGAAAAAATATTTAGAGTTAATTCCTGGGTTGAAAAGCAAAGAAACCTGCCAAGAGATGTGGTAATTTACTTTGGGAAAAGATCTCTGCGCAATGAAATCATACAAGCTTTTTATAACAAGAGGTTTCAGATTGCTGCACAAGATGTTATAATTTTAAAGGAGATCCCATCTAAAATTTTAAGAAGAAGAAAAGAGTTTGCTTTTCTGGCTGACGAACTTAAAAAAAGGCAAATGCCATTCAGATGGGATATTCCAACTGGAATAGTGGTGAGCTTTGCGGGGACTCGTTATAGACTTAATACTGTTTTTAAAGCAAAGGAGTTTTATACTTCGGTCCTGGGAGCACGCTCATCACTACCTATAATGCTTAAAGTTTTGGACAGGAAGGAGGTTGAACAGCAGTCTGAAGAAGCTGTGTTGGTGAAAACTGGAAAATCACAGGCTGAGTGGTTTCAACAAGTTGAGATGAAAGAGCAAAGAATGACTCGGGCAGCGCATAGACGTAAGGAAAAGGAACAACAGAAGAAAGATATCAAAGAAGTTTTACAAGAATCTGCTTCTGAGCCTGTGGGAGGAGCAAGACCTAAGAGATCTTCGGTACAATCTTCAATGGCAGATCTTCAAGCAGTCTTCTCCAGGCTTTTGGATGAGGGAGATGGTAAAGCTCCTGACATGGAATGCTAATGCCTTAATTCCCCTCAAAAGAGAAAGAAAATATTTCATTATTTGAAGCAGTATAACAATGACATTATTTGTTTGCAGGAAACACATATTATTTCTAAGGATCAAAAATATTTAGTTAATGCTCGATTGGGATCTCATTTTGTATCTTCTGCTCCTGGGAAGAAAGGGGGTGTAGTTATTTATGTTAAGCAAAATTTATCAGCTTGTTTAGTAGATTCTGATCCTCAAGGGAGATATGTTATGATTGAAGTGGGACTGTATGGTAAGAAAATACTTATAGTAGGTTTGTATACACCAAACCAACAACAGGAACAATTTTATAGGTTGTTGCACCAAAAATTGATTTTATTGGATTACAGATCTGTTATATTGATGGGAGATTGGAATGGAGTTTTAGACACATGTAGAGACAAAAAAGGACTTTCTACTTCTTTTAAACAGGCTAAATTACCTAAGGCTTTTTTTGATTTGAAAGAGGACTGGGAGTTGCAAAACTATTGGCGAGAACACAATCTGGAAGAGAGAGACTTCACTTTCTTTTCGGATAGACATCAATCTTTTTCAAGAATTGACTTTTTTTTTATTACAACGGATTTATACTTTAGAGTAAAGAATGTAAAGATATTCCCAAGGACATTGACAGATCACAGTCCAGTATTGATGGAATTGGTTACTGAAAAAGAGGAGAGAAGATCTTGGAGGTTGAATGAAAATTTGTTTAGGCAAGAAATGAATGTTCAGAAACTTAAAGAACATTTAAAGGAATATTTTGTTTTAAATATGCATAGGGGTACTTCAATGTCAATGGTATGGGATGCAGGTAAAGCTTATATGCGTGGGGTTTTGATGCAAATGAATAAGATTCACAGACAGAAACAGGTGCAGAAACGTAAGGAGTTGGAAGATGAGATTAAATCAAAAGAAAAAGTTTTAATTTTGAATCCTACAGATGAGAAGATTAAGGAATCTATAAAATTGCTTAAATCGCAATTTAATATGTTAATGGCAGATCAGACTGCAACTAATTTACTGTACATGAAACATAGCACATTTTGTAATGCTAATAAGCCAGGGAGATGGCTGGCCTACCAATTGCGAAAGAAACAGAAGTTGAGAATTATAGACAAAATAAATTATAAAGGTAAACTGGTATTTCAGAAGGACTTGATTAAGAAATCTTTTTTAGATTATTATAAAAAATTATATATGGGTAGGAAAGTACAGGTTTTAGATATAGATAAATATTTACAAGATGCTTATTTTCCTAAACTAACAGAAGATCAGAAACAAGAAATCAATAGATCAATTACTTGTTGAACCAATTAATACATATGGACCAAACTGGTTTTATAACTGGAAGGTATATGAAAAATAATGTCAGACAAATTATTAATTTAATAGAATATTTGGATAAGAATAATCAAACTTCTGCAGGATTGATATTTTTAGATGCTGAAAAAGCTTTTGATCAATTAAATTGGCAATTTATGCTAAGACTGGTTGAGGAAATGAATTTTGGAGATAAAATTTTACAGGCCCTTCGAGCTATTTATCAAAAACAAACGGCACAACTTATAGTTAATGGAGGTTTATCAGAGGTATTCCCAATTGAAAAGGGGACTAGACAGGGTTGTCCATTGTCTCTATTGCTGTTTGTGTTAACTTTGGAAATTTTATTGATTAAAATTCGGGAATCATCGAAGATAAAAGGAATAGAAGTTAACAAAAAAGAGTATAAATTAAGGGTTTTTGCAGATGATCTAGTTGTTACATTATCTCAACCAACTTATTCTGTAATGGAGTTGTTACAATTGATAAATCAATATGGACAAGTTTCAGGTTTTAAAATTAATAACAATAAGACTAAAATATTGCCTAAGAACATGACCAATTTGGATAAGGAGACATTGGTTAGATTGACAGGCTTTGAGGTTGTTAATAAGGTAAAATATTTGAGTTTTATTTTATCTGCTTCCAATTGAAAATTGTATAAAAATTATTACGAAACGCTGTGGGTTAGAATATAAAAGGACTTGGATAATTGGAAAAAGCTGCAATTGTCCCTTTTGGGGAGAATAGCAGCGATTAAAATGAATGTTCTGCCAAAATTACTCTTTTTATTTCAAATGATACCTATTTTAAAGAAAGAAGCAAATTTAGATGAGTGGCAGAAAGGTATCAATAAATTTATCTGGGCAGGGAAAAAACCAAGAGTAAAACTTAAAATTTTACAAGATATACTAGAGAGAGGTGGACTTAAGGTACCGAATTTGAAATTGTATTACGATGCTGTGGTATTAACATCAATTAGTGATTGGGTCAATCTTACAAATGTAGATATACTCCTTTTGGAGGGATGGGATTTACTTTTTGGATGGCATGCCTATTTAATTTATAATAAAAAGGTTGATAGGGTCTTTAGATCTCATATCTTAAGAATTTCTTTACTTCGGGTTTGGAAGAAATACTATAGAAATGATTCAAAAATTCCATTATGGGCTATTCCATGGCATGCAATAGAAGGAATAAGGAGAGGAGTTAAGATGGATATTACTTCTTATACACAATTACTTAAGTGGGATGGTAAAAATTGGCAATTAAAATCTATGGACGAATTAGTACAAGAAAATATTATTTATTCATGGTTTCAGTATAGACAATTATTGGAAAGGTGGAAGATAGATTATGAGGTGGGCTTGCTTAGAGAGGATGAGAATTTGTTAAAACAAATTAGAGATCAAAGTCGAACCCATATTAAAAGAATTTATGGTGTCTTGATGGAATTGGACTCAGAAGCAGAGCTAGTTAAAGATTGTATGGTTAAGTGGGCACAAAATTTTGATGAACCAATTTTATTAGATACTTGGGAGATTATTTGGGTGAGGAATGTTAAATTCACGCAAGCCCCAAACTTACGGGAAAATTTTTATAAAATGTTTTATAGATGGCACCTTGATCCACAAAAAATGTCTCGTATGTATCCAAACCTGCAGCCTAAATGTTGGAGATGTGGTTGTTCGGATGCTACTTATTATCATATTTGGTGGTCATATAAAAGTATTAAAGCTTTTTGGATTAAGATATGGTGGAACATTCAAAGAATTTTTAAAAGAAGGATAAAATTTACTCCACAATTGTTTTTGTTGGGTATTGTTTCTGATTGTGATGATAAAGAGATTATTTTAATGTTAAATTTAATTACTGCGGCTAGGTTGTTAATAGGGCAATATTGGAAGAAGGAATTTTTGCCTACTTTGCAAGAATGGTTTTTTAAAGTTTCCTACTTAGCGGAAATGGCAAAAATTTCGGCTTTCTTGAAAGATCAATCGCAAGAGAAGTATCTTTCGGTGTGGAAAAGATGGATAAATTTTATACAATATAAGTATGATATAAGAAAATATTATCTAGCTTTTGAATAATTTATATAAGTTTAAGATATTATTTAGAACTGTAATTGTTATTATTCTTTAATTTTTAATTTTTTATTTTTTTATTTCTTTTTATTTTCTTTTTTGTTTTTCCTCTTTTTGTTTCTTATATATAATAGAGTTAAAGCATTTTACAATTTGTTTATTGTGTGTAATTATATTTGCTTAAGGTTTATTTGGGTTTAAAACTTTTTTTCTTTTAAGATCTAGTTAAGCCTGTATTCAGCTCTGGGAAGAATGGGGGAGGGTTTTGGGGTGGGTTGGGAGGGATTGGGGAAGGGGGTTTTTATTGTAAAATTTTAAAAATTTTTAATAAAAAAGAAAAAAGAAATTTCTCCTTAATTATAAGTTGGTTCTCTCCTTGATTAGTTTCCATCCATTGTTTCTTGTCCTGCATTCAGGTGTTTGGAGGATAGGTTGACCCCATCTTCTCCTAATAGGCCTAATTGCATATCATGGCAACAACTCTCCATCTTTGTAGACAGAACGTTTTGTATCTTCTTCATAATAGAACCCAGAACTTTCTGCTTGTGAATTGTATTCTCAAATTTTAAGTAATGCACTACTTAGCAGTTCACAGAAGCTACAAGCACAGTTGCCAGGAAGTGCTCCACAGAATAGATCCCTTTTATCTCTGAGGTTGCCAGCCAGAGAGGCCGACAAAAGCTCAGGATACCAAATATTTAAATCAAGGCATATTAGCCAAAAAGATCGTGAGACTCTACACTGAAACTGAAAGTTTATTAAAATGCCAAACTGGATTTGTACTTGTTTCTCCTAAATTCTATGACTATTTTGTGCTGGGTCTTCATATTAAATGAAATGTATTATGTGAGATAAATCTTCATACCGTTGCCATTACCTCATATTCCATAATGTATCATTGCATCCACATTTGAGTTTTAGGTATAGAGCATGGTTGTCCACTGCATATAAATATATATA
The DNA here is from genome assembly GCF_016545835.1 of Crotalus tigris. Taxonomy (NCBI): domain Eukaryota; kingdom Metazoa; phylum Chordata; class Lepidosauria; order Squamata; family Viperidae; genus Crotalus; species Crotalus tigris. Next base: position 613,189 of record NW_024097086.1, on the reverse strand, counting down.
AAATGTAGTTAATATATATAAATAACAAACTTTAATCTTGCGGGGCTATATTATTAGTTGTCCAGAGCTGCATTTGTACCCTGGGTCACAGGTTGGACAACTCTGCTTTAGAGCAATAATGCAATCCTGCTGTTAGCTTTTAACTTTCTATAATTTAGAGCTGTATTCATATTTCCAGTGGTATATAACTGCTGCTTTTTTGAGATAGCTAGATTTTTGCAGATATTTCTAAACAACAATTTAGAAATCAGATCATTGTTAGTAGTACAGAAAATGGAAACCCTCAGATTGATCCCCTTGCCTGGCAGCAACTCTCCAAGATATAAAGTATTTCCCAATCCTAAATGGAGGTGCTGAGGATTGTATCTGGAAATAGGAGAGTTTGATAAGAAAAAAATCTACTATTGTCTCTGTATATAAAGAGAGTGAAAACTGGATGAACTGAACTGTGCAAGTAAAGAAAAGGTTTTTGATGATGATGATGATGATGATGATGATGATGATGATGAAGAAGAAGAAGAAGAAGAAAGAAAGAAAGAGAAAGAAAGAAAGAAAGAAAGAGAAAGAAAGAAAGAAAGAAACTTTAAATGAATGCAAGAACCAACACATTTCTTTTGATAAAAACACAAGCCCATTTTTCTACAGTAAAACAAATAAGGCTGATGCAATAACTACTGTATCGAGATTGCTTTGAATTGTTCATTTTTTTACCATTTTATAATATGGAGAGACATCTGTTTAAAGGTTCACCCTGAGGAGCAATTGATTTGACTATTCACTCATTGCAATTTTTTTTCAGAGAAATTGCAACTGTTTTGTGATTTTAAGTAGACAGTTTCATACATCCTGATTACTTGACTTCGATGATACAAGGATTCTTATAATATTTTTGACATATATTCCAAGAAATAAAAATGTGGTATTACATATGTGAATTCTTTATTCTTTATTCTTTGACTAAAACATGATTAAATTTCAAATGAATAATTATATTACAGCAAGCTTTAATTTAAGGGATTTATTCAATAAATGAATTATTTTTGTGAAAAGATGTTAAATAATTAAACCAGGTCTCTGTTATACCATACAAACAGTTGTAGAAAGTCTATTTCAATCAAAAATATAACGCTTTATTTTAAGCAGAGTTCAGCTTTCTCCTACACAGACAACTGTCTTTTCAAAAGAAATGTTTATTTTTTAAATTTTTGTCAGGTGGATTATATAAAAGTATGTTGAACATCTCAACATTAATATTCTATGTAGTGAGAGCGTATTTTAAATGGAAGCTGTTGGAAGCCATGCAGACACTTTAATGCAACTCATTCTTATATGCAAATAAGTTAGATTGTATTGTAGAAAAAATGCAACCAAGAGACGTTGATATTATTTTAACTATTTTTTTCCATTACAAATTAGCATTACAGATCAGCATTCCTTAACCTACAGTATATTTATTTTTTTTGCTTTATTTACTTAATAAACAAATACATTGATTCAGTTTCACTAAATATATTTCATATACATTTGCTTCTTTTCAGTACACATCAGCTCTTACTTATGATGCTGTTAAAGTAATGACTGAAGCATTCCGTAACCTGCGTAAACAACGGATTGAAATTTCCAGAAGAGGAAATGCTGGTGATTGTCTTGCAAACCCGGCAGTGCCTTGGTCTCATGGTGTAGAAATAGAAAGGGCATTGAAACAGGTAGCCTTTCTAGAACTAATGTAGATATTTTTAATTATCTGGGGAAGTCTTCAATTGCACTTCATTTTACATATGAAAACCTTGGATTATTATATCTATCATTTTTGGAAGAACTTATTAGCAATACATAAAATAACTATTCTTTGTCTATGAGCACAGTAAATAAATAAATAAATTTCATATGTTTATTTGTTGTCCTTTAGTATGCTTTCCATTTTTTTACTTCATATAGGTTCAGGTGGAAGGCTTAACTGGAAATATAAAGTTTGACCAGAATGGAAAGAGAATTAATTTTACGATAAATGTCATGGAGCTGAAAAGTACTGGTCCTCGGAAGGTAAATCTATGTTAAATAGAAAGTTATTTCTACATTCTTTCATTTTAAATTGCTTTTATCAAACTTTAGTAATAATTTGTTGCTGGAACTTTACACTTTGATATGGCCCAAGGGCTGATCAATAAAGATTTATTATTATTATTACATTCTTTCTAAATAGTACAGGAAAAATAAATATATTAAAATGTAGTGTATGATACAAGAAATTTCATTAATGTATGTTTATAAATTCCTTAGGATTCTTTTTAAAATGTTGCATGTTTGAAATAAAAAATATAGATCATACTATAGTTACTATGATCTATAATCATATATATTTTACTTTGAAACTGTATTTTGCTACAGAATTCTTTAACTTTTGCTTGGTTATATTAAATAATGAGTGCAATGTATGATTAATAACCCATGAACTTTTGTGCATAAATTAACACTTTAACTGAAATTCAAGAGCCATGGAAATTTTAATTTGGGTATAGTAAAATGCATTTTTCTCCCTTCAGCGGTAAATTGAATCCTACAAAAATTATCATTGTTCTCATAATTCTTTGATGACTCTCTATATTGCTATTTCAAACACCACACAAAATATTTTTGCAGCAAATATATAGAAATCACCACTTCTTGAGAATATTCAATAGGCTTGAATATGATGTGGGATTGTAATTTGTCAAAAAATACAAAAAAAATATTTATTCATTTGAATACAATTTACCACTATTTTCAGATTGGATATTGGAGTGAGGTGGACAGAATGGTTGTGAATCCCATGGATGGTCTCTCTGGCAATGATACCTCAGGATTAGAAAATAAGACTATTATTGTCACCACTATTTTGGTAATTAAGCATATTTTTTGTGACATGGATTCTCTAAGTTGTCATCTTATTATTCATTCCCAATCTATGTTGGTATAGATAGATAATCACTATCTGGTTTTTGCCCCATGAATGTGTAAAAATTAAGAAATAATGTTTATAACTTCAAAATCTCTTCAAATGTTTTTTTTCAGATTTATCAGAATTTTGAAATGTATCACTATTTTTTATTTTCCATAAATGGCAATTATTGTGATAGATGTACTTTTAAAATATTTAAATCAAAGACAGAAAATGAGAATGAAACCAGTTTCAAGGAAGGTTTTTTTTTTTTTAACCACAGCCATTTACAATTTTCCACTAAACTAAGACTTTATCAATATACAGTTACAATATTATAGAAATTTAAGAATGCCATATTGTTTTCCTAGTAAGCTAACAATTGTATGAAGTTGTTCATTCAAGGCATAACTGTTCTGGTTTATATACTAAAGGCATCAACATTTTATCAACTGTTTTGGTGGTGGTAAGATTTTTTTGACAGTTCTATGTTTATTATAAATCTATACAATCAATTTTGGTTTGGTGGGAACTGAGAAATATAAAACATTATGAAATATACGTGATATTCTGATATATTATTTTGAAAGCTTTAAAAAGTGTTTAAAATGTTCTTGTTATAGTGATTCCACTAATGCTAATAAAAATTATGAATTTGTTTTTTAAAAAATAAATCCCTCTACCTGTAAGGCATTATACAACTGTAAAAAATGTTACTGTGGTAATTGATAAATAAATAATCCTGAACATTTATGAAAAAAGTTTTTTTTTCTTATTTACTTATTGTACTTCAAAGGGTATATAACAACTAGGCAACTAATTTGACAGCTTTATTAATTAGCTAAAGCCAAGTTTCTCTGTACAGGAATCCCCATATGTCATGATGAAGAAAAATTTTGAATTACTTGAAGGAAATGAACGATATGAGGGCTACTGTGTGGACTTAGCTGCAGAAATTGCCAAACACTGTGGGTTCAAGTACAAACTCACAATTGTTGGGGATGGCAAGTATGGGGCCAGGGATGCAGAAACAAAAATCTGGAATGGAATGGTTGGAGAACTTGTTTATGGGGTAAGAGCCAATTTTAACCATTGCAAGTGTTTAATTAATGAAGATAAGTTCAGTACCTGTTAATATGGCAACTGAAATTCACTTGGATTAAAGCAAGGTCACATATTTTAGAAAACAGGTAATTACAAATGCATTTCATCATTTTTTCCTACAAAAATTCTTAAATGTAGGGGATAAAAGTTGTATTCCACCAATGTTCATAGTATGATTATGAAAAACTGTTCTCCTATATGATGAAACTTGAATATGTATCAGTAACAAGAATATTGAGGCAGATTGACTTAGTAGATGCTAGCACTGAAATAGTTATTGTCTTTCCCCTTGACATTGTATTATTCATTTGCAAGGTACAAAAACAATGAAGCCATTCCCTTGTTAAATACCTTATTATTTGTTTTGCTTCCATTACAGAAAGCTGATATTGCAATTGCTCCATTAACTATAACACTGGTGAGAGAAGAAGTGATTGACTTCTCAAAGCCTTTTATGAGCCTCGGGATATCTATAATGATCAAGAAGCCACAGAAGTCCAAACCAGGAGTGTTTTCCTTTCTTGATCCCTTAGCATATGAGATCTGGATGTGCATTGTTTTTGCCTACATTGGGGTCAGTGTTGTTTTATTCCTGGTCAGCAGATTTAGCCCTTACGAGTGGCACACTGAGGAGTTTGAAGATGGAAGAGAAACGCAAAGTAACGAATCAACTAATGAATTTGGGATATTTAATAGTCTCTGGTTTTCCTTGGGTGCCTTTATGCAGCAAGGATGCGATATTTCGCCAAGGTTGGTTACACACCTGTCTCAGCTTTGTGCATTTTGGTCTCATTAAGGATATTTATGGTGCCTATAGATTCACTTTAAATAAATACTGGCTGCTGACAAGTTTTCCAAAATCATCTGCAGCCTTTACTAAAACGATCAGTTTTAGTAGGCAGAAGACAATTCAATTGGTTTGTTCCTAACATCCATTGTTCTTCATCTGGTGGACTTATATGCACCATGCAGAGGCTGCAAAATGCATAAGGTTTCTCTCATTTCCTGCCTTCTTGGAGGGGTACCGTGTTTTTGCTGCATATTCCCATTTACAGTCAAAAGTGCACTGATTTCACAGATGCTGTAATGGGAAAAAGGATAGCATGTTGTTAATGATAAATGAGAATGGTTGTCATCACAAAAATACCTATTGTGCCATCTAGCACATGAATTCCCTTTCTCCTTTCAGCAAAACTACTAGGCTTTAAACAAGAAAAGTCTTTATTGTAACTTAATGGTCTTTGAAACCAATTACAGCACACATGACAAGAGTAGTCGTTTTGCAGGAAGTTTCCTATTGATTTCCAAACATAAATTCAGATAGATGTTTATTTTATGAACCATGCTATGCTCATGTCTGTTTTATTTCTTTCCACAGTATTACCAACTTTTCCATTTCCTTCATGCTTTGGCTAAAACTCAACAATTCTAATGGGGCACACATAATATTCTGATGGGGCTGCATCATATTGAGTACGGACATTATTTCAGAACTGAAATTAAGTCTGTCCCTAAGAATTGCTAGGATGGGCTTTTGTCAGGGTTTCACTATTGTAACTGACCTATTACGTTTACCTTTCAGAAAAAAAGATCAGATACAATGAAGATAATTTCTCTTTTGCATATTCTACTTCTTTCAGGTTATAGGAACCTGCTACCTTAGCACTGAGTTCTATCAAGGAACATAAAACACAAAGGAATTGTCTGAATAATCTAAATAAATTTGGGGAAAAATGATGATGATGATGTTATCCATTCAGTCATGTCCAATTTTTGGCAATTCTATGGATCAATTCTTCTGATCTTGTACTGTTTTTTTTTTTTGAATTTTTCTATGCTCTGGCTGGTGTCAGCTTTGATGGTATCCAGCCACTGTACTGCTAACTAGAAAGTATTTCCAAAGTGGGGTTTAGTTATTTAGTTGCTATCTATACTATACTACTCTGCTAGACATCACTTCCTCTAGATTATCAGTAAATGCTTCTTCAAGTTCTTTTAAGATTATCTTTGTGTTATCAGAGATAGTATTTAGCCACCTTGCTTTCTACTGGCTTTTTAATTGATCGTTTTCCATTTTTCCAAGCATTAGGATCTTCTCCACTGACTATTGTCCATATATTATATATTTCCTATGCAAAATATTCAAATTTTCTCAACAGTATTTTCAGAACTACAGTTCAAAGTCACCAGGTATTTTTTATCATTCAAACATTCTGATGAACCAGTTTTCATATATGTATCTTACAACTGATTTAACTTCTTATCTGGCCATTTATACATGGTTGGTATTTTCTACTGACATAATCTTGGGGGGGGATAGACATACATATACATATATATATACATATACATATATACAGCTTACAAAATGTAAAACAAAATTAAAAGAAAAAAACAACATAAAGCAAAAAAGAGCAAAGATGTCAAAGAACCAGATGGGAACAAAGAAAAAGAAAAAATGGATTCAGTTGCAAAAAGCCTGGGCAAAATACCAGTTCTTCAAGATCCTTTGGAACACCAGTAGGAAATGAACTGCTTAAACCTCTTGGGCAACTTTATTCTAGAGGGCAGTTGTTTCAGAGAAAGTGCACTTCAGTTGTTTAACTGAAGGAGCCTGATGCATGTCAAATCTGTTAGATCAGGTTGACCAGGCAAATATTATGGAAGTCTCTAATGCAGAATGTTTGTGTGTGTGTGTGTGTGTGTGTGTGTGTGTGTGTGTGTGTGTGTGATTGACAGAGAGGGTCTAGGGCAGCTTTTTCATTGCCTTCTTTCATCTTTACCAAGATATTTCTTATGTCTTCCTCACTTCCAGGCATCAAAGAGGTTGCTGATGTTTCTTCCAGCAATTTTAATTTCTAGTTCAGCATTTTGTACAATATATTCTGTATGAAAGTTAAATAAAAAATGACTATACAGTATATAAACATTGTGTACTTCTTTCCAATATGATACCATCTGGTTGCCCCAGATTTCATTCAATCTTAAAACAAATCATTCATGATTTACATAATTAAAAACCTTTATATAATCAATAATAATCAGTAAAGCAAAAGATGATGTATTTTTGCCTTTTCCATCAATTATCAGATGTTAAGCAACATGATCTGGGAGATGCTGGCCTCTTATGAATGCAATCTGTGTATCTGGCACTTTTCTGTCCATCTCTGTTGAACACTGAATTGCGGGTTCTTGAGTTTTATTTATCCATCATGTGAGAGGTCTTTTTTATACTGGAATATAACTTTATCTTTTCCAATTCCTTGGCCACTGCTGTGTTATTCTTACCTGATTAAAAATTGTAAGTAGCACTTTAACTGCATCATCTTATAAAAGTTTGAACTGTTTGCTGATATTTAATCAATTCCTGCAGCTGCTACCCCATTTATTTTCACTTTTCAGAATATCTATCTCTAGTTCACTGATCAAATTTTCATACATTTAATCATTAAGAATCCATTTTATACAATTCTTCCCTGTACCCATGTATTATTTATGTTTTCTTTTTCCAACAGATCTTTGCCTATGTCTTTTATCATGCCCATTTTTGCATTAAGAAGGCTCCTGTTCATTCAGATATTATCTTCAATTTTTTTTGCATTGCATATTTAGATGCAACTTCTTGTACTTCTTTGCTCTTCTTTGGAAAGGTGTGTGACATGGATATGCAACAAGCAAGATTTCATCAAAAAGGTGCAAAGAATGTTGTGATGTCACAGAGCAACCTCTGGTCCTTATGTACCTGAGTGCACTGTTGTGTGGCAAGTAACAAAGGGACAGGCTTTGCATTGTGATTTCTCAAATCATGTTTCATTATTGGCTATTCTTACATCATTTTGCACACACTAGTGTTCAGTATTTACCCGGGCAAATTTTCTCTGTTGCCCTTTGCTTTCTATCAGTCTTCTACTATTTTCCAATGTTAACAGCAGTCATTTTCTCTTTTTATTTTTACATTTTGGGATATTTTTGTTTGCTTCACCTTTAATTATGGTACCATTTTCAGTTCAGAGTTTTTCAGCTACTGTGTTTATCAAATATAATCCATTAAATCTAAACCTTCATCACTTAAATATATGGAATACTACATTGTTCATATATTTTAAATCTTATTTGTTTGATTTAATTTAATCTGAAATTTTGTAAGGAATTCATAATTTAGTAGCAAACAGCATCTGGTAAAGAAGGTAGACCTTCTTTATCTTTGTTTGCAGAGTATATAGAGAACTGGATTTTGGTATCATACAGTTCATGAAGTCCACATATAAATTATCTTTTAAAATATTAGAAAGATTTACTTGGAAGAAGTTGACAGAACTCTGGTTGTCTGTTTTGTTTCATTTCATACACCGAAGCAAAATATTCCAATCATTCCCAACGCATTCCAGTTGGGAGGAGTTTTTATATGTGTGTGCTTTGAATATAGACTTGGAGTTCTGTAATTTGGTGACTTGTGTCATGTTTTAGAATTACATCTCAGCACTGATATTGATACCCATTTGTTCATAAGGGCAACTATTCCATTTCTTGTTTACATTAGAATATCTATTCTTTTGATATAAAATGAGCCACCTGGGTCTATTTCACTTAGAAAATTCTGAGAATGTTAATGTTAACTCTTGAATTCTTGCTCTAATAACATCAATTTTGCTTCATTCCATTTTATATATTTATTTGTTTTTAAACCTGTATGCTGCTTGACTCTCAAGGACTTCATAGTTTTGACATTCCATATTTTTGCAGCATTTTTTTTCTTTTGCTTCTAGTATCATTAACATTTAAATGTCTTTTTGGCTTTAATCAAGATGTGTCATAAACACTAAAGCTACTCATATGTAACTTCTCTCTTACCTGAAAGTTCATTTATCTTTTGGATGGGAGAGATCTTCCTCCAATATCATGTTAACATTATCTTGACTATATATATCCATTTCACTTTCTTGGCACAATCCTGAAGTGGTTTGAGTGATTTCCTTCTCCAGTGAGGTGTATTTAATTTGATTCCTTACCTATGCCTGTCATGAGTTACATTTCTGAGAATATATATTCCTAATAGTATAGTTAATAATATCATTGAATTACATAAACCTCCTTTCCACTGTAAGATCTTTCCATGAATGGGCTTTTTGAAGAATTGTGGATTGTTTTTTACAGTGGATATAATGAATGTTATATATTCAGTTCAGATTTTATGATCTGAGATTAAGGTAAAATGGAAGTTTGGTAAAATACATGTAAGAATGAAAATTTGTAAAAATGTTTTTATTACCCTTGAAAATATAATTGAATTCTATAGAAGTTCTGTAGAGTCTTGGTCACTTAGATAAATGACCTTAAAGAGCATTGATCATCAGAAGGCAATTGAATACATTCTTCCATTATCTTGAAATACTTTGAATTCAAATTTTTCTCACTTTGAAACATCAAAATCAGCCTGTTTTTGGAGAAAACAACTATACTTAATTCCAAATGAGCTGTTTTGATGATTTTGGAACTATTTTGCACATAAAACAAACAAACCAAAATATGCTCACAATATAACACTTGAGCTCAAGATTGCTCCCAAAATTCTCAAATCAGCATATTTTGTATTGAAGACAAGTTTTGCACAAGAAACGGGCTGATCTAAACATAAATTATGTTATTTAATGGAAATATTATATGCAAATCTGTGGCCTCCTTTGACCCTTTGTAGAGAAATCATCATCATTGTCATTTAAATATTCAGCCTACAGTAATTGCTTCCATAATTTTTTATGAAACACTATGCCAACACAAGACAACGGTAATATGAAATGAATGACACGTCTTTCATAAATTATAAGAGAGAAGTTTAGCAAATTGAATGAACAGATAAATAGTTTTATTAGAATCACTGACTAGAATCTAGCATTTAGATTTGCTATAGTTCTAATACTTCTTCTCATCCATTTCTATATTATCTAAATTTCCTTTGCCATGCACAATGCTTTTTTCCTCCATAAAGTATGGGGAAATTCTTAGGGGAACAGTTATAATGACCTCTAAATTTATATAAAGTTATAATTCATATAAAGTTATAATTTATACTTTAAATAATTTTAGAAACAGTATGTATTATATAGTATGTATGTGCATATGAGTTAGATAATTCATTTTGGATGAAAACACGCTTCTGCATATGTTATTATTGCTGAATTTTTGGATTTTTTTACGTATCACCTTGAAAGAATCAATAACTATGATAAACTTCACATAAAGTGTGGACTTCATATTGATAATGCTTTAGCACGTTCAGAATAAATGATATTAAGGAGGCTGTCCTTAATACCACCTATATAAGGATTTAGGAAATATAGAGATTACAGTTAATCACTGGATAGACATTCTTTTCTCAAGGTAGGAAGGTTGTATTGCTTCACTTTTTGCCCTTGTGCATAAGAAAGTTTTGGCAAATATTGAAACTGAAATTGGATAGTCCATATAGATATTGACAGGACGTTTGGTGTAAGTGAATAAGGCTAAAATGGTAAACTGTGAGTTCTAGTTCTGCCTCAGGCACAAAACCAGCTGAGTGAAATTTGGCTAGTTGCTTTCTTTCAGCCCTAGGAAGGAGGTAATGGCAACTACTTCTGAAGAACCAAGAAAACTGGACTTGTCCAGGCAATCTTAGAGAATCAGACAGAATTGAAAAGAAGGAACAAAGAGAGAGATTGCTCTCAGAATTTATTTTATTTTATTTTTGTTGTTTCCTTACATAGAATACATTAAAAATAAAGATCCATAATACAAAGCTATTGTTACATTCAAATATTGTCAGATTCTGATTTTGAGTTTTTCATACAAATATGAATAGCATGCAGTGATTGGGCAAAAGTCATATGCAGTGACATTAAACCTCTAAATTCATAAACATTTTCATTATAATGATACATATTATTGCATAATATATTACCTCCATTATGTTAAATGCTGAAATATTTTTAAAGAAACTCAGTGAAAACCCTATGACAACTGCAGATATTATTATAGTTTAATTAATTTATCAACCAATATCCATTGAATCCATTGCAAGAGAAATTTCTGCATTGTGCATAATAGTTTCAACCTATTGAAATATTCTGTTTTGATTTCAATATATTTCATTGATCTTGTCTGATTTTACTGTAAATGTATTCATTTGTGTTATCATGAAAAATATTATCATGAAAATATTTTTAAGAAAAATATTGCAATAACATGATTTAAGCAGCTTTCTTTTGCAGGATTCTTGGACCTATGAAGATCCAATAGTACATTAATTCAATACAGAAGTCCTGAATTTAGTGACACACCTTATCTAAGTAAAATATTATTACTTTCCTATGTCATTAGCATGCATAGCAACATATACCTCTCCTTTCCCAAATAGCATGAATAAAATGTTCTCCAAGTTACCCAGTGCAGCATATACATAAATCTGATAACTTGTATTCCTTTCAGGATATTCATTCCAATTTACAAATCTATTTCATACATTATTAGATCCCTGTCTGGGCGCATTGTTGGAGGTGTGTGGTGGTTCTTTACACTGATCATAATATCATCCTACACGGCTAATTTAGCTGCCTTCCTGACGGTGGAAAGAATGGTGTCTCCCATTGAAAGTGCTGAGGATTTATCTAAACAAACAGAAATTGCTTATGGGACTTTAGATTCTGGCTCAACAAAGGAATTTTTTAGGGTAAGATTTTCTGCTAAGATAACTGACATTCTGAAATCTTCTGAAATATTAAGCTACACTTGCATTCCCCAATATAGCCATAATGAGTATAAATAGAAACAGAAACCAGAGAGTTTTAATATAGGTTATTATTTTATAAAACATAGCTATAAATTAATAGTTTCAAATTTTTACTACAACTTCAAATATCCTTCTTCAAGACTTTTGATTAAATCTTACATCCATCTGTCATAGCTTCCATACTAAAGAAACGGATCATGTATTAATTCTGATGATGAACTCTTTACATTTCTCATGTTCTTCTATGAGATTATTTTACGATATCCTAAATCCAGAGAACAGGCCACTGAAGTAACCACTCTTCAATTTGTCTTGCAATTGAAGGCCAGAAATATTACCCTTGTGTTATAGCATATTTGCTAAAGTTGTAACACCATAATCTGAAGTTTATTGCATGTTCTGCCCTACAAACCAATCAAAATCCAGATTGATTGATTGCAAAAATCCAGTAATTATTAAATTGGTGGTGGTCCTCCATATTTTTCACACCTGGTTTGTTAACCATATAAATTAAAACTGTGCAACTTTTCTTATTGTTTATACTTTGCTTGGCTATCAGGCTAGATTCCTCTACTTAAATAACTTCATATTGTTTAAGGAAATAGGATTTCCTTGAAACTAACATTGGCAGCTTCCAACCATCTTTTAAGTGGCATTCTGCAATGTTCTTTCTTTGCAGAAATCCACGAAGAAGCCATGAAATGAAACCAGAAGAACTAACTTGCTGTGTGTAATCTTAATGATTAGGTCTTAATGATTTGCATTGTAGTTAAATAATAAATCCAGGATTCATATTATCAGTTTCCAAAATGGAATATAATACTCATGATTTATAAGCACATAAACCTGTCAGTACAAAATTTTAGGATTGAACTGTGTATGATATATGCAGAGATGTAAAAGGAGGGTATTGCTTAGCACTAAAAAAATTATTCTGACAGTTGAAAGATATTCATAATGGTTTTATTATAACTGATATGTCAGTATGTATTTAAGTTAATTATGCCTTATTTTGTTTTACTTCTGTTCTATCCTATAAATGAAAATGGATTAAAATATTCTATTAATATAGATAAATTATCTTAATATAAAATTTAAATAAAATTTGTTTAAAAAATAAAGCTAAAATATTAAATGTTAAACACTGTAGTAGAGGCTTGAAAAAGAGCAAATACATAATACACCACTCTGGTCTCTAGACATAAAGTGTATAAGCAACAGAAGAGGGTGGCTACTATTTTTTTCCCTCCTCAACTTTTGCTTTTATGAAGTTTGAGCCACAGTATTTATTAAAGGCAAAACCAAAGCAGCCTTGCATGCATACTCATAATCTGAGAAAAAGAACAAACGTTTGCTGTTTTACAGAAATTAATTTTGAGGCTTGGATGGTATAGTTCTCCAGCATGATTGGATGGAGACTCCACTAGTGGGTTGTCTTAATCTTCCTGCTCCAATCAGACTAAGTCAGAGTTAAAGTTACGCCTCCCTTTGTCCCCATGCCCCAGTTTAGACTTAGTTTTTTGCTCCCAGACACGTGTTTTTCATATCTTAATCAATCCATTCTAAAAAAAATTCCTTTTCCTCGGAGAAAAGAACCTTCTTCCATTGCATCTTCTACTCCTTTAAATTGCCTCTGCCCTGCAGCTAAAATTACACCCCTACCGAATTTGGGCTCCTCGTGAGTAAGGAGGCCCTTTCGGCCAGGGGAGGCAGGGCTCCGAGGCTTAGTTTGGAGGCTGAGGCTTAGCTTTGGAGGCTGAGAAGATCACCTCCAGAGCCTCCGTTCATCGGAGGCCCAAAGCTCACCCGAAGCTCACCTGATCGTCCGGTGAGCCAGCAGATTGTTTGGAGCCATCCGAGGCAGCTGCGGACCGTCTGGAATCCAGCCGGTCGTCGGAGGCCTTCCTGTGATCTGCCGGATCGTCAGAGCCATTCTGAAGCAGCCACGAGCCCTCCGATGCTCAGCTGGTAGTCGGAGGCTCAGCTGATCGTCGGAAGCCTCCGCAGCAACTTTCCGATTGTCGGAAGCCTCCCTAGCACAGAGCACAGCAGTCAAGCTAGGTTGAGGCTCTTCACAATAACCAAGCTAGGTTGAGGCTCCTCAGGATCGGAGGCCTCCCTGGCTCATTGCAGGATCCCTGACGACTCGTTTTTTTCCCTGGTGGAGATCAGCGATTCATCAGAGCGTCGGAAAAGCTTTGGTAGACACATTTCAGGTAAGAAAATTAATGGGAAATTGAAGGAGCCCAGGTGCTTCATCTTGAAGTGGGCTCATTCCAGAGGCCTCATCTGAACTGTTTAATACAGTTTGAGGCAGTTTGGCCGGGGGGAGGAAAAGTTTTGGCATGATTCTTACAGTCACCATTTTGGTTACAGCATCCAGCTGGATTTCGGGCCGGCCTGGGGAGGGCAAGCTCGTCCCTGCAAGGACACACGCCTTATTTGACCCCCATCACCCCCACCCTCACCTGGGTGCAACATTCCTGAAATTAGATCTTCAGTGGCTGATTACAACGCTCAAGGGGGGGCGCTTCACCACTGAATTGATCCTCCTGAGGCCTATTAACTCAGTTAGTGACCTTCACCAGCAAATAGACCCAGGACCATGGCAGACAATTCTTACTCCTCATCTTCAAAAGATAACGCAGAGCCCCCAGCCAAGAGGAGACAAAAAGCCTCTACTGAGGATGAGGAGCGGAACACATCCAGGCCCAAGACAAGGTCCTCCAGGATGCCCAAGAGCAGTGGCAGAGAGAAGCTTGGCCCATAGCAAGCTTGGGAACAGGATCCATCTAGGCCAAGATCAATTATTCCTGGGGCCATGGACACCATTCCCTCTGGGAGATCCATATTTGAGCCTCTGTCAGCTCACTGTAATTCTGCCCCAGGGCCTGGTCTCCTCCTAGGGACACAGTGCAGTCTGATCCTGGCAGGACAACATTGGATGTTGTAACACAGGGACCTACTAGCCAGGGCATGGCAGGGCCTTCAGCCACTGCAGCAGGACCCCGTCCCACAGAGGTTCAGCCTTTAGGAGCAGAGCAGGTCCAGGCCATGATTACCCAGGCTCTGGCTCAGTTCAGGGCCACCTCTGCCCCACAGCGCCGTCCTCAAGCTCCAGCCTTACAGCTTCATCCTCCTCCAGACTCGCCAGACCTCATGGAGGACGTCTCATCAGAGTCAGAATCAGATGACTACGACTCCTCTCACTTAATACTATCAGATGATGAGGGCACCCCGGCACCAGAACCAGTACCACCTACCGGGCTCTTCAATCACTCCCTTTTCAATTCCTTGCTCTTCAAGGCTTGCACCACAGCCAAACTTTCCCTAGAACAGGAGGCCACGACCCCTACCAGCTCAAAGGGTCCAAATGCCATATATGCTGAACCAGTGGTGCTACAGAACCATGTTCCTTGTCCACCTTTCTTCCTCAACGTGGTGCAGAAGCAATGGGACAACCTGGGTTTGCTCCCCAGCCCAGGATCCACAGAGAAGAGCCTGTTCAATGTAGCGCCTGCCCTTGCCTCCTTGCTGGAGATCCCGCAGGTGGATGAGCCTCTAATGTCGCTGTTCCCCAACATCAATATTCCAGGGGACATACCTGAGGCTCTTAAGGCAGAGGATAAAAAGATCGAAATGGTCTTACGCAGATCTCATCAGGCGACGGCCTGGGCGATTAAGGCCTCCACATCCATGGCATTCTTCGCCAGAGCTTCGGTTCTGTGGCTGTGCAAACTTTAGGGCATGGTTCCTCCTGACCAGCTTCGTGTCCATCAGAACTTGGGCAAACTAGTAGCCACTTCCCAGTACTTGGCGGATGCTTCCTTACATTCTGCCAGGTATTCCGCACAAGCTATTGCAGCGGACGTTTCTGCCCGCAGACTCCTGTGGCTTAAGAACTGGCGGGCAGACCTCAAAGCCAAGTGGCATCTCGCCACCAAGCCCTTTGCCAGGGGCCATCTTTTTGGTGTGGCACTAGAACCCTACCTGATTGAAGGTAAGGACAAGTCTCTAGTCAATACCAATAAGAAGGGAGACAAGCGCATGGGGGCTGGCTCAACCCAGGCCTTCCATCGTAGGCAGTCCTTTCAATACACCCCAAGCTGGGATTGGGCCCAGCCCAGTCACTCCTTTCATCAAAGATTGGAGCGACACCAGAATCGTTCCTCACCCAGAACCCGACTACAACTCCAGGGCAAATGGCCATTTCGAGGCCAGGGAGTTACCCTTGTCTTATTGTCCCAACTACTGGGAAAAATGGCATCCTGTGTACACATTGTATCGTGGGCCCATCTTCACTCCAGGGAACTGCAGTGAGTCCTTCTTCCCTTTCAGAGGCTACGCATCAGCACTTCCAAGCTGAAGGTTCAAGTTCTGCAGTTGGCATTGAACTCCCTTCGATGGTGGGCCTCTCCAGCGCTAGGACGGGGCACAGAGTTCAAGGAACCAGCCAGAACTGTCCTCAACACGGATGCCAGCCTATTCGGCTGGGGAGCACACCTCCAGTCGCAATGGACTCAGGGGCGGTGGTCCCAGCAGGATTTAAAAAACAATATCAACTGGCTGGAACTCAGGGCCATCCATCTGGCACTACAACATTTCAAAAGTATGATAGTGGGTCAACACGTATTAGTGCTTACAGACAACGTAGCTGCCAAAGCCCATGTCAACAGATGGGGGGACAAGGTCCAAAACCCTCATACAGGAGGCCAAACGACTGGGGTCTTGGGCAGAACTGAACCTTGCTTCCATCAAGGCGGAACACATATCTGGGGTGACCAATCACCAGGTGGACTCGCTAAGCAGAGCCACCTTGGACCATGGCGAATGGCGACTGGACCCGGGAGTTTTCCGGGAAATCACGGTCAGGTTTGGTGTTCCAACCTTAGATCTTTTTGCATCCCCAACCAACTCACAACTTCCAAGATTCCTTTCCAGGTTCCCGGCTCCATCAGCAGAGGGGACAGATGCCCTCTGCAGTCCCTGGCCCAGGGATCTACTTTATGCCTTTCCCCCCCCCTACCACTCCTTCCAGCCACAATCTGCAGAATCTTACACGAGAGGGCGGAAGTTCTCCTGGTCGCTCCTCATTGGCCACGGCGACCGTGGTTTGCGGAGCTCTCCGTCTCACCCCCATGGAGGATTCTGGCAGGTCATATCTCCCTCACTCAAGGGGATATCCAGCACCCGGACCCGCAGTGGCTCAAACTAACTACTTGGCACTTGAGAAGCGGGCCCTGAGCCAAGACTCATATTCGTCGAGAGTGATTCGTCGAGAGTGATAGCGCTGATTCAGCAATCCAGGCGTCCCTCAACGAATAGGATATATGATGCAACCTGGAGGAGTTTCTGCAATTGGTGCACAAGACATAAGGTGGAACTCATGGGTGTCTCGGTTCCTATTGCACTAGAATTTCTGTTGGAGGGGTTAGATAAAGGGTTATCCCTGAGCACAATCCATAGACAGGTTGCTGCTCTCACTACTGTTCTCACGTGTGAAAATGCCACTCCTCTGACTCACCACCCCTTGGTTTGTTCCTTCTTGAAGGGAGCAACCAATGCCAAGCCACTGACGGCTCACCGATACCCCTCGTGGGACCTACAGCAGGTCTTGCAAGCCTTAGTTGCCCCCCCCCTTTGAACCTATGGAGACATGTTCACGTGATCTGTTATCCATGAAGGTGGCATTCCTCGTGGCAATCACGTCGGCCAGGCGAATTTTGGAAATGGCCGCTCTTTCAGTCAGAGAGGACCTTTGCATTTTTCTTCCCAGACAGAGTAGTCCTCAGACTTGACCCTTCCTTTGTGCCCAAGGTGAACTCTCTGTACCATAGATCTCAGGGAGTAGTCTTACCAGACTTCTGCCTGACCAATCCCAAGACAACAAGAGCCAGTGGAGTACACTGGACGTCCGCAGGGCATTACAGTGTTATATCAGTCGGACTTCGGCCTTCCAAAGATCTGAGGCCTTGTTTATTTTCTTCCAACCTTGGCTAAAGGTCAGAAAATCTCTTCATCGACTATAGGGAGGTGGATCAGGGCTTGCATTGCCACCAATCATTACCGGTCCCTAGAAATATTACGGCCCATTCCACCAGAGGTGCCGCTACTTCCGCAGCCTGGGTGACACAAGCATCTATAGGGGAAATTTGCAGGGCAGCCACATGGTCCTCCCCTTCGTCCTTCATCCATCACTACAAGATTGACAAATATGCATCCTTATTTGCCTCCTTTGGGTGCAGAGTTTTGCAGAGAGTATTGCCATCTAGAACGTCACAGGCCCAAACTGACTCCCTCCCTTAGGGACACAGGGCTTTGGTAAGTCCCACTAGTGGAGTCTCCATCCAATCATGCTGGAGAAGGGGCGTTGTCTTACCTGAATGCCTTTTCTCAGCATGATGAT